>NW_007255019.1:268132-354603 GCF_000164805.1 Carlito syrichta | reverse complement strand
GGAGCCCAGCAGGTCGAGGCTGCGGTGGCCGGGAGCAGCCACTGCACACCAGTCCGGGCAACAGGGTGAGACTCCAACTCAAAAAAAAAAGAAGCTGAGGTGAGAGAATCACTTGTGCCCAGGAGGTCAAGGTTGTACTGAGCAATGATCACATCACTACACTTAAGCCTGGGCAACAGAATGAGACCTCGTTTCTTAAAACAAATAAATAAAGGTTAGAAATACTACAGCACAAATTATCAAAAGACAAATAAGTTATCAAACCAGAATTTATACCCTGAAATTTTGAATCTCCAAGGAGCCTTATAGCCTTGTTGGATAGAACTGGACTGGCTTCACCAGACAAAGCTTGTTTTAGTCTGTTTGTGCTGCTTCCACATAATATCTGAGACTGTGAATTAATGAAGGACATCAATGTATTTCTTGCAGTGCCAGAGGCTAAGAGGTCCAAGATCAAGGTGCTGGCATTGCAGCCTGGTGAGGGTAACTCTGTGCTCCCAAGTTGCTGCATCTTCACAAGGCAGAGAGCAGAAGGGCAAGAGATCACTCCTTTCAAACTTGAGTTCTTTTCTAAGGGTGCAAATGTCTTTCGAGAGAATGGCTCTGTGTTGACTTAATGTCCTCCTAGAGATCACATTGCTTAATACTGTTACAATGGGAATTAAGTTTCAACAGAAATTTTAGAAAAGACACCATTATTCAAACCATAGCAGAGTACAACATGATTAGCGCACAGAACAGGGAACTGGCCTTCTCTCTCCAACGTACATTCGCTGAAGTCTGGATAAACAGTCCAAGAACAGAGGTTTTTAAAGAGCCTGGATCTCATCGCTTGGAAGACTCTCCTCTTCATAATGTCTGTTGACTGACAATGACTGTTCTCCATAGCAAGTGAGCTGTGCAAGGAGGAGAGAGCAGAAATTTTTCTTTTGAGTTGGAGTCTCACGCTGTCACCCAGACTGGAGTGCAGTGGCCGCTCCCGGCCACCGCAGCCTCGACCTGCTGGGCTCGGGCGATCCTTCCACCTCAGCCTTCCAAGTAGCCGGAATTACAGGCACGCGCTACCACGCCCGGCTGATTTTTTTATTTATTGTAGAGATGAGGTCTCGCTGCCCAGGCGGGTCTCGAACCCGCGGGCTCAGGCAATCCACTCACCTCAGCCTCCGAAAGGCGCGGGATTACAGGCTGAGCCACCGAGCCCGGCTGAGAGCAGAAATTTTATGAGGAATTCCAGAAGCATATTATGTTACTCCGTTGTCATATTCTGCCTCTGCTTCCCCATGGTAAATTCCAGTATGCTCACATTTCATTCTGTCTTAACCTGGAATCTTTCAAGAACAAAACAAAATCTTTTGATATATATAGGGAGTTTGAAGAAGGGAGCAATGAAGCAAAATGAACATTCTTAAGTCATTTAGCAAAAAGTGAAAATATATTATTTTAGTTATTGAGTCTAGTCCCTTCCCTGGTGCCCAAAATTCATGTTTTGGAGACTTTACATGAAGCACAGAATTATCATAAAGATCAAAATACATTTGAAACTCGTATCAAAGACAATACTGGAAAGTATTAGTTTTCCAGAATTCGTGTTTTCACGGTTTAAAAATTCAAAAGAAGAAAAATAGGACATTAATTTTAAGTTTTTTTTAATAGAAGTCACAATTCAAGCAAATATTGTGGTTGTCTCAATTAATTTTGCTAAAATATTCATGCAAATATAATTAACATGCCCCTTGTGTATCTTTTTAGGCAGTTATATCACCACCAGGGCTTGGGCATTCTGGTTGGAAAATTAATCATCCCAGATTTAAACACAGCCTTTTAAAAGCTCTTTTCCCCTCCAGTTTAAATCGCCACCTGTCCAATAGTCATGCTGCTACTTTCCAGCATTTTCTTTGATGCTTGATTCAAATGCATTTTGATCTTTATGATAATTATGTGCTTCATGTAAACTCTCCAAACTGAATTGTCTTTTTTTCCCACTTCAACCCATGTCTGCATCGTCAGATTGAATTTTGTCTTTGAACATGTATTGTTTTTTAAAAAGATATCCCTTCATGGCCATTCATTTCAGGAGGGTCTTTGTGGAACCTGAGCGTTTTCTGCACTTCATTTCTGTTTGTGTATACAAATATGTCTACATTTAAGAGATGCTTGGAAAGACAGAAATGCAGAGTAGAATGGTTTGAGCGTGTTTACTGTTTTTTTCTTCATGATTTAGCCACGAATGACAATGGCTGTGTGCTTATTAGATTACATCGACTCTCAGTAGCTCTTGATCCTGTTTAGTTACCCAACAGGCCTTCAAGTACAATAGAGGATTCATCCATTACTTAGTTTTTCTAAAGGATTGCTATGGTAACATGGTAAAATTGAAAATAATATGATCTTTTCATCTGCTATAAGAATACAGCTTAGAATTTTACAGATCTGCCCAAAATGAAAGTCTATGGCTAATTGCTTCATTACAAACAGTAAAAAACTAACATATTTTAAAAAGTGTTTCAAGGACTTCCAACCTAAAGAGCAGTAGCTGAAATCCTACTTTCCATAATTTTAAAGATAATGGGAATAAGTCACTCTTATGGTGATTTAAATGTAATGAGTACTTATTGCGTGCCAAATTATTCACAAAAATTATCTCATTAAATCTTAAAATAGATCCTGAGAGATTCATATGCTGTCCTTATTTTAAAAATTGGAAAACTAAGGCAAACTGTTAAGGACCATAAATGCTGTCATGTGTTATAAAATTCTGATATTCATTCAGATTATCTGAGATTGGCAAGTGTATTTGTCTCCAGGGTACCTCCACTTGGAAACTTCCTACTACATTGACCTTAATTTGTGTATCATGTTTTACAAGCTTATATTATACAAATATCAGAAGAAATAGTGAAGTTGGGTAGAAAACATCAGTAAGAAAGCATATTAACTTTTCACAGGAAGTTAGAAATATACCTTATTTTTCCTACCTTGTGCCTATATAATATCTATTTACCTCAGTCAATAAACTAGACATTTCAAGGGAAAGAGAATGTATTCCTTTCTAGCTGGGTGTTTACTTCTATCACTTGGTCATATATACAAATCGGTGTTTTGTTTGTTTGTTTGTATGTTGAGTTGGAGTGTCACTCTGTTGTCCAGGCTGGAGTGCAGTGGCACACTGCTCACAGCCACCGCAGTCTTGACCTACTGGACTCAGGCAATCCTTCCGCCTCAGCCTTTCAAGTAGTTGGGCCTACAGGCATGTGCCACAACACCCAGCTAATTTTTCTTAATTTATTGTAGAGATGAGGTCTCACCAAGTTGCCCAGGCAGGTCTCGAACCCCTGGGCTCATGCAATCCCCTCAGCTCAATCTCCAAAATTTTTGGGAATATAGGCATGAGCCACCATGCCGGTTCCAGTGTTTTGCTTTTATATAATCATCTTTTAGTAATCTTGGACAGGGTTACTGTTGGCAGAACACATAACTTGCAAGTCCTCTATCTTGAAATTTCTAGAAAGGTATGCTAAGGAGCTGGTCTATGTTCTTTGATCATCTCAGTTCTTTTGGTAATGCTTCATACTCACATCGGCAAGTCAACAACAGATACGAAGAACTTATTTTATGTGGTCATGACCTAAGTAATTAAGCAAGAGAGAAAAATAAATAGAAATATAGCCACTGTCTTTGATGAAACAGTAACTCCAAAACCTAAAATAATTAATTCCTTAAGAATCTTAATTACACTAAATTATAGAGTTTTTCTTAAAGAGTGAGTTTGTTTTATTATTTGAAACATATCACAATTTGTTTTTATAAAATAGCAAGGTACTGTAGCCACAATGCCAGATGTAACATGAAAAGGAAACAAATTGTATTTGTTTGTGTTATACTCTACACTTTTTAAAGTTGTTTGTTATAGCAGCTAAACTTACTTACCTTGACTAAATAAATTATATAGATTGTTTAAGTATATTCATGTGTGTATCATGTTACTGTCTTAACATTAAGAGATATTGAAGCTTATTAATTTTTATACTTTTCTTCTTCAGCTGAGTTCAAAGCTAATATTGCTTATCTGAAAATTTAAGAATGAAAAAGTCATCAATTACTTTGTTTTACAAACAATACATTTTAAGATGTCGATGTTTGTCAAAAGGCAAAAGTTTCAGTTAAGAAGATTGAATAAGCTTTGGAGAGGTAATTATATCATGGTGACTATAATTAACTGTACTGTACAGTATTAAATATTTAAAGTTTACTAAGAGTAGATATTCAATGTTTTCACCACAAGTAAAACAATAATTATGCAACGTCTATACGTTAATTAGTTTGATAGTGGTAATCATTTCATATGCATCTCAAAACACCACACTGTATACCTTAAACATATAACATTTATATTTGTCAATTATACCTCAAAAAACCTAGAGAAAAAAATAAAATACATCGCATTTGGTTATAAAAACCAACCATGCAAAATAAATACCATTGGAGCATTTTATTAAAAGTAAACTTGATATTGCTGAATAGTATGCATGCCCCAAAGTTCTCAAAGCTTATCAGGTACATTTACTGTAAAGGACTTAGCCAAAAATATCAGAGTGGATTTTAAAACTGTATACTACTTGCAAGAGATATACATCTAAAATTAGAATACAGGCAAGGTGAAAATCAAAGGATGCGAAAAGATACGACACAAATTATATTTATATTTGACCCAGTAGTAAATTAAATGTTCTTGTGATTAGAAAATGATGTTTTTGTTTTGTTTTGTTTTGTTTTTTTGAGTTGGAGTCTCACTCTGTCGCCCAGACTGGAGTGCAGTGGCCGCTCCCGGCCACCGCAGCCTCGACCTGCTGGGCTCCGGCGATCCTTCCACCTCAGCCGTTCGAGTAGCCAGAATTACAGGCACGTGCTACCATGCCCGGCTGATTTTTTGATTTATTGTAGAGATGAGGTCTCGCTGCCCAGGTGGGTCTCGAACCCGCGGACTCAGGCAATCCATTCACCTCAGCCTCCCAAAGGCGCGGGATTACAGGCTGAGCCACTCAGCCTGGCTGAAAATGATGTTTTATAATGAAAAAGCATCAGTCCTAAAGGAAGCAATAATCATTCTCAATGTATAGGTGCCTAATAACGTGGCTTCAATATATTTAAAGCAAAAGTGAACTGAAATAAAAGGAGAAATAGGCAACAGAGTTCAATGCTCCAGAAAGATGTAACAATTCTAAACTTATGTGCACCTAGCAGCATAACTTCAAAATACGTAAAGCAAAAATTAACAGAAATAAATAAAATATATGTAGTTACATATTTGCATATGAAGGCTTATATTCCCTTTCTTGATGATGTAACAGAGTTTATCCCCCTCAAAAGTGGCTGCTTTGGGAATTGAGATGAGTTTGATCAAAACCCAGACAGGTGCCCTAGCCACCATTTGCCTCCTGTGGCCAATTCACCATTCCTGGTTCTTTAAATTTCATTGAAGTCTAACTTATGTTTGGCTTTCTCGATTTGGACTTCATGTTTTTGAGGGATAAACCAGTGGCTCTTTATTTTTGTAATTTCAGCAGCACGAGCATGATACCTGCAGATCCCAGGTTATCAATTAGTATTTGTTGAGTAAATAACACTAGTGAGTTTGCTACTATTTTTCACTTTAAATACAAGATTGTCATTTCTGGGTCAGATCCGAAACCAAACCAAAAAAGGTATGAGTCACTGTAACAGATTAAAGATAAGTATGTATTCGCCAGTTTTTAGTAATGCATAATAAGACTGTAGTATTATTGCATACCATGTACAACTGAACTTCCAGAAATTTTCCTCTTTACTCAATGTCACTATTTCCTTCCCCTGATATGCTCTCTTCCATTCTCCATTCTGCCTTGTTCTTTCTAGTGCAATGAAGAAGCTAGTTTCTTTGTACTTTCACACCCGGCCTTCCTTGCTTGAGGCTTCCTGCTGTATTCATCCAATGAGTGGCAACAATGGGATTTTGGAGTTCAGGAGAAAGAAAGGACAAAGTATTTTATTCTCCCTGTCTCCTCACTGCCAGGCTATAGCTTGGAGGGTTCTGCCTTCCTCTACCAAGAGCACAACTTCTAATGAGGGTCTCATTGTGTTCTGGGAATAGCTTCTTCCTCTTGCTCTTTCAATTTTGAAGTAGTAATGGCTTCCCACTTTTGCTTATCCTTGGGTGCTTCACCATATCTTGCTGCTTTCCTTGATCCTGCCAAAATCTGTGTAAGAAGTTCCTGCATATTACAATTTATCTGATTCCCCATTTGAGTGTGACATACTGTCCCTTCCAGGATCCTTACTAATATATTCTATGAAAATTAAACGGACACAAGTGTATTGTTTATGTTATGCCATGCTATCCTAAGTACTTAGGTACTTTTGATACCATACCCATTTTGTAGAGAAGAAACCAAGACACATAGGTGGTAACTTCCCTGAGTCACACAGCATGTAAATAACCTATCTGGGATTTGGTCTGAGATGATTTGGCTTCAGGAAATGGTAGGTGGCTACTTACAAAATCTGAAATAAGAGTTGCTCAGGCTAGTGACTTTTCCAATCACAAAGCCAGTGGTGTTTACTACATGATTTACTATTCAATAATCACCATTTATTATGAGAAGCACTAATTCAAAGTCATTAGCTGAGCTCTCCAATCACCCATTGATATTTAATATAATAGAAAACATTTTGGGGTTTTTTTTTGTGCCCCAGCTAATTTGTGCTTGTTAATGTACCATTAGTGTGCAGTATCTAACTTTTCTTTATTAGGATAAAGCAAAAGCAGGCAGAGGCAAGGATAATTTACACATAATCAAAGATAATTACACATCTTTTTTTTTCAAGTGAATGGAGATAAGTAAAGATTTTACAGTCATTTTTATACCTAAGCCTTCCTGTATTTCAGAATAAAGGGAGCAGGAAAAAAATGTTGCTAAGAGTGATGTGCTGAAAGTGTACTGAAAGCTCATGCAAACTTACAAGAGTCCATTTTTAGTAATTGTGTGAGCCTGTTGTTAAATACAACAACTAATAAATCATGTAAAACAAAATAATACTCCAATCCCTGCAACTATTCAAAAAAATAGTATTGCTGTAATGAACATTGCTGAGTTGAAAGGTGTCTTAATGTAATGAGTATAAATTATGTGAGGGCTAAAAATAGTTTGAAAGTAGATCACTTATCATATTTAATGACTGTAAATTCAACGGGAAGAACAGACTTGAAGTGTAATCCCATGGAATAGAAACCACGCTTTGTCTGCTGAGATGGAAGTTTAGCAAAAATCAACAAAAAACAATTTCCTAATACAGATTAGCTATATGGAATTCATAAGAAATACTATATTTTATTATTAATTATAAATGGTATTTTATAGATTATTTATATTACTATAATTTATAAAATATGTATGAATATAAATACTCATATGCATATTTTTCCTGTTGTTAAACATTTGCAAGCAAAGCACAACTACTCTGTTATAAATATAGTTTTATATTTATTATATCCCAATTTTATATATATCCTGCATGCAGTGCTATGGATTTTTGAGGTGAAGAAAGTCACATGCCGGGCTCCGTGGCTCAATCTGTAATCCCACACTTAGGGAGGCCAAGGTGAGTGAATTGCCTGAGCCCGTGGGTTCGAGACCCGGCTGGGCTACTTGGTGAGACCTCATCTCTACAATAAATCAAAAATTAGCCGGGCGTGGTAGCGCGCGCCTGTAGTTCCAGCTACTTGGAAGGCTGAGGTGGAAGGATTGCCAGAGCCCAGCAGGTCGAGGCTACAGTGGCCAGGAGTGGCCACTGCACTCCAGTCTGGGTAATAGAGTGAGACTCCAACTCAAAAAAGTAAAAAAATAAAAATAACGGTTGCTGGAGAGGTTGTGGCAAAAAGGGAACACTTCTACACTGTTGGTGGGAGTGTAAACTAGTGCAACCTCTGTGGAAAGCTGTGTGGCGATTCCTAAAAGCTCTAACTATCAACCTCCCATATGACCCCGCACTCCCCCTACTGGGAATATACCCTAAAGAACTCAAATCACTCTATAAAAAAGATACCTGCACATGCATGTTTATCGCAGCATGGTTCACAATAGCAAGAACCTGGAAGCAACCATGCTGTCTATCAAAAGAGGACTGGATTAAAAAAATGTGGTACATATACACGATGGAATACTACGCAGCCAAAAAAAAACAAAAAAAAAAAGAACAAAATCATGAATTTTGCAGCAATGTGGAAGGAACTAGAGTCTATAATACTGAGTGACCTCTCACAGAAACAAAGATCTGAGTATCACATGTTCTCACTCATATAGTGGACCTTGAACATCCAATGTAATACTACAAGAAAATGACTGACAGTAGTGGGAAACTATGGAGGGGAGAGAGATGGAATTAACGGTAGTAAATATCTGTTTGGGGATGGGGAGACACCTCTTATCAACAAAGGTGCCTGAACGAAGCGTATTTGTATACCTAACCCTTAACTGTACCCCGCAATATCATAATAAAAATATTGGTTATAAAAAAAAAAGAAAGTCACTTAAAGACAGTGTTCAAGAAAATACTCTTCAATAGTTAACTGGATTTTTTTTTTTTACAAATATAAGATACTTATATCGTTTTATAAATCAAAGTAGTTAAAATAACTTGATTGGATTTCATTTGCTTAGAATTCCCATTAACTGTCATTTTAAGAGATTATTAATTGTTAAGAATTCTTCTAACATATTGACTGTTTTATCCCATTTAATCCTTGCAACAACTGTTCTTTTGAGTCAGATAAGGTTATTACTTCTTTTTTATAGACAAGAAAAACTGAGTCATAGAGAGGTACTTCATTTGGATACAGTTACACTGCCAGTAATTAAACACGTAATTACAAGAATCCAGAATCTAGGCTTCTAATTAGTGGGACATTATTAACTCATACATTTCCCTCCCAGAAGTTTCCTTGTTTTCAGGTTGAGAGCTTCACAAAATAATTATTGCTGTGCTGTTTAATAACTTACAACAAATATCCTCTTGATGCTGTCAAGAGATGCTGTTATGTTGAGCTGCACAGGGACCTCGTTAGATGACCAGAGCAAAATCCTCTGTAGCTTCTTTATCAGGTGTCACAGTTGCTCCTGGAACCCTCCATCCTGGCACTGGACTTAACTCTAAACAGAACCTTGAGTGAGTAGATTCTACTCATGTTGGAGATTCCTGCCCTGCTTGAACTCTGCTGAAATCATACTTGGCATACGTGCAAAGCCACAACCAGGCAAGAATGCCTATAAAGGCAGATAGGCATGTATGCTGAGGCAAGTTCTAAAGTGTAGTGCCTTTTGTGTTAAATTAAGTAAGAAGTTATGCATTAAGCAGCTGCACTATGCCCTGTAAACAGTCACAGTTTATTGCAAGAAGCTTTCTGAGATCATACCAGAAAGTTTCCTTTGCACTGCTTCTACTTAAATGCTTACCTTCACTACGTCATTTTGTACTAATGAAAGTCTGGTAGGTAAGAGACTTGGGGCCTTTGTTCTACAGGACAAAGAGCTTCCTGGTCTCCTGTTTTCTAACCTAAAAAGTGTCTTGTGAATTGTCTTTTACCATGCCATTCCTCTTTCAGGATCCTTTACCACCCTGCCATGCAGGACACAGCAAACTCACCAGTGACCGAGTGAACTGATCTTTCAAAACTCAACTCACCAGCGACCAAGCCAATTGGTCTTTCAAGACTAAACTCACCAGTGGCCAAGCCAATTGATCTTTTGAAACTTTTTTCCCTTATTTAGTTGTAAGAGAAAAAAAAAAGTAAAGCAAGGCAAACGAAACAAATGCAGACGTTTGGGTGTGTGGGCTTCTAATGCAGTCTTTGACATGCTGCCGGGACTCCTAGCAAAATAAGAAAGATAATGACACCAATGACTCCCAACAGAAACAGAAAGTTAAAGACTCTGAGAGATAAAAACCTGAATCTCACTAGGACAGAGAAGATGATCAGGCAGATTAATAACATAATAAAGACGGCGGTATATGTTTATCCTTCTAATGAATTGTATTGGAGGATCTCCAAATAATCTAGCAAATATTTAAGATAAACACCTTCCTTTTCACCAGCGGGTTAAACTGGTGACTTTGTTCATAAGTGAAAACCAAGATTGCTATATGGAAACTTAATTTCTTTTTTTTATTTTATAAAACTAACTTTTTCTCATTATTTCCTCATGATGTTGCTGATATCAACAACAAATATTCATTGAATGATTACCATGCACTAGGTATGTTTTAAAAATTTACATGTGTTCTAATTTAACTCCATAAAATCCTAAAATATGTTTTTATTTTTAAAATAGCAATGCAGATAAGAGCTCCAATATAAGAAAATTTTTTAAAAATTAATGGCATCACCTGGCCTATCTTGTTATGTCTGTATAACAGAATCCCCCCAAACCTGGTGACTTTAAACAAGAGCATTTATTTGAGGAGCTCAAGGGCCATCTAGTTCATAAAAATTGTGTGATAAAACTTGTTTTAAGTGTAGGTTAAAGCTTATTTTGAATGTATATTGAAACTTGTTTTTAAAACTCAGATGTATGCTTGCTTTCCCGCCCAAGCCCAGTAGTATACTTTTGGTAAACAAGTTCACATACTAAAAGAAAACCAGAGTCATGGTGCAGACCCTCTGGCCCCATTTCCTGCTCCACTCCCCTAGTAATCTCACATTCCAGATGTCCCAACCAGTTCCACCCAGCCCGCCTGACCATTGATGGTCAGCCGCGGTCAGCCGTGACCCACGACCATACAAACCAACCAATCCCAAATGCCCCTGTACCCAGTAGGAGAAATTACCCAATCATGTGCGAACAAGTTTAAAGTTCTTTCCCCTCCCTTGTAACTGTGTATACAAGCTGCTTGCTGCACTGGGTCGGGGCTCTCGTTCCTGTACCACTGCGCTGGTTGCAGACGTGAGCCCAGACTCGAACCTGAATAAAGACCCTTGTGTGATTTGCATCGGAGCTGGCTCTTTGGTGGTCTCTCGGATTCAGGATTCAGGTAGAACATATTTAGCTCATAAAACTATCATTTTGGCAAAACTCAGTAAGGACTGAACCTCTCAGCAGCAACCTGGGCAGATCGGGCAGATCAAAGACTAGCGTCCACAATCTTTGTAAAGCTCAGTCCCTCGTGTATCTTGCCCTTCATGTTAGTTGCCAGCAGAGACATTACCTGGGAATGTAAGGTGGAGGATATTCACAACTGTTTCCCATGTGGCTTGGGCTTCCTCACAGCATGGTGGCTGGGTTCCCAGGGTGAATGTCTCAACAAAGCAAAACCAGGTAGAAACTGTTTTGCCTTTTAAGACCTAGCCTTGGAACTCCTCCAAGCCTACTTCCAATCTGTGACCAGACACACAAAGCTCAACCAAGGATTAAGAGGTGTGGTGACAATCTCCATCTCTTGATCAAAATAGCTTGGGAAACAAGAAATATCCCTGCAGCAATTTTCAAAAAATTTCACTATCTACCTTAAAAAGAAAAAGAAAAAGCAAAGCTTTTTTCTCTCTCATCTTTTTGACCGTATTTTTTTGTTTAGTTTTTGTCTTTTTTGGTCTGTGCAGAGATGCACTTTCATGTAAATTTTTATGATCTCTTTCTCTCTCCCTCCCCCAACCTCACCACTTATAAGTTGTGTATACTTGGCAAGTTTACTTAACCTCTTTATGCTTTGGTTTTGTCATCAACAGTATGAAGATAAATAAGGACTGTTCTTTGTGTCCAGTTTAAGCATTCCCAATTCCAAGTTTATGTAGATATTCTTCAATTTAAGCTTCTGGAAGGTTTATTGTTATGCCAGCCTACAATTTGATCTTCAATCCATCTTCAATTTTGTTTATGGTGTGAGGTACAATTGAAATGTCACCTATTTTCTCTATATTTCTCTGTGATAATTCATGAAAAAGCAGTCCTTTCACTACAGTTCTGCAGCATCAGCATTAGCATAAATATCTACTGGCATATTTATCCATCTCTGTACCTCACTGCCTTGATGGTCATAACATTTAATAGGCTATGCAATCTTGTAGAGAAAATCCTTTAACCTTGTTAATTTTACACAAAAGTAACTTTGTTATTTGTGGCCTCTGACAAGAATTTTAGGATCAGCTTTGTCAGGTGACCATTTGCCAAAAATTTAGAATTATTATCTTGTCAATTTCCACACATACAGAGTCACACACAACGTGTCACATTTTTATTAGAGTAAAATTAAATCTATATAGCAAATAAGGAGAGCTGGCATCTTTACAATGTTGAGAAATTCAATTTATAAGCATGTTATGCCTTTTGTTTGTTTAGATCTTCTGTTGTTTATCTCATTAGTCCTATCTCTTTTGTGCAGGGTTGTTACAAATCTTCATTGCTAACATTTGTTTCAAAATATTTTATGTATTTTCCCTCAATATTTAAAAATGTATATTTTTTTGTATATTGGTATTGACCCTCAGTCTTGCACATGTTATGTTTAATATTGTACTGGTATACTAGGACTGACAAACTCATCCTAGAAAAAGTGCTACATACCTCATATCAGAATATCACTAAGGTCACCTTTGAAATACTCCTCTTGGGAAGTTATACACTGAGGCCAGTGCCTAGTACACTCATTAAAACAATTTGGAACTCTTTTTCTGTAATGTCCATCATAGCTGTCATTGTATTACACTTGATGTACTGAATGTCATAAAAATGTTTTCCTTTCAATATTTCCTTTATCTTCAGGTAAAGAAAAAGTCATTGAGGGCCAGATCAGGTGAGTAGGGAGGGTGTTGCAATACAGGTATTTGTTTACTGGTTAAAAGTTTCCTCACAGCCAGTGCTGTGTGAGCTGGTACATTGTCGTGATGCAAGAGCTCATTCCGGACTATTTATGCACACTACTTTCTCATCCCAAGATTTTCAGTTACGATTTTCCTATTTCTCTATTAATGTTTATTTGGTCAGCTATGCTTCTCACAGTCAACTGACAATTTTGATGCACACTCTGATGAATTTTGGCAATGTTGTCATCAATTCTGCTCATTGCTGATCATCCTTACCACTCTTCATCAGTGATACTTTCTCTTCCTTCAGAAAAACATTTAATCCATTTGTACACTGCCATTTTCTTCATGGTATTATCCCCACAAACTTGGACCAACATGTCCCTGATTTCACTTCCAGTCTTGCTAAGTTTAATAAGAAATGTAATGTTTGTTCTTTGCTCTAATTCCAACTCTGACATTCTCATAACAGCACACAAAACCATGCAACAACAATAATGAATGTCACTCAGCAGGACACTACCACACATTGACATTAACACAGTTGTGAGACATAAATATACCAAAGTTATGAAACCTTACTGAGTTGCTTGTACAGTGCTGCCAATGTAAGCACACAAGTGGCAAGTTTGTGAACTTAATTGTCAGACCCCATATATATCTGTGAAGAATGACAATTTCATTTTAAAAATTTAAAAATTTCGATTATGATACCCTTTATTTGATTGGTGATTATCTTCACTATTTGAATGCAGTGGCAATAAACATTGCATTTGTAATACCACCAATTTTAAAATAATACTTTTCAATATGTCATCAAGTGTTTTCCCTAACAAATATTTTTTTCTAATAATCATGAAATAGTTAATATTTTAAAGTATATAGTCATGTCTTTCTCTGAGTTTTTCTAATATTTTGGTAATAGGAGCTTTCCATATGGCTATCAGTGAAAATATGTTGAGTTTTCTCTAAAATTAATAAACATATATAACTGAGAGTACTAAAGTACTAAAGTATTTTCTGCTATTTATTTTGCTACTTATAGTGGTAGCTTAAAGATTGTGCCAAGGAAGGGTAGAAGTCTATAGGGACACCTGAAATCCCAGCACTTTGGGAGGCTGGGGTGGGAGGACTGCTTGAGTTTAAGAGTTTGAGACCAGCATAAGCATCATAGGAAAACTTTGTCTCCACAAAAAATTAAAAAATTAGTTAGGCATGGTGGCATGCATCTGTAGGCACAGCTACTAGGGAGGCTGAAGTGGGAGGATTGTCTGATCCCAGGAGGTCAAGGCTTCGGTGATTTATGATTGTGCCACTGCACTCTAACCTGGATGACAGAGTGAGACCCTGACTCAACAAAAGAAAAAAAAATGTTTTCTAGCTTTTCCCAATAGCAGATATGTTTTGCAGCAAACTAACCAATCAAACCCAAAAGTGAAATATCTCTCACTCATTCTTCTTCGATTCAATTCTCTCTGAATTTTACATATTCCCTTACATTTGGGCTTCATTAGACATTTGCATGCATTTTAAAAATTTATTTTAAAGATGTGGGGTACAATTAAGGATTGTACAAGTGGACATAATACAGGTAAAATTTGGTCTTCCCTTTAGTCCCCACTTTGCCTGGTTTGAGATCAGGTATCCTCATTGATGATGTGTCCCCCCTACCACCTACCCCGGCAGTATCCCGCTACTGCCAACCCCTTTCTTATAGAATTATGATAAATGTTAGGGTTTGTTTATGAGAGAACAGGTGATACTCTGTTCTTTGTTTCTGTGATAGATCACTGAGTAATATTGACTCTAAATCCATCCAAGTTGCTGTGAAGTTCATATGTTTGTCCTTTGTGACTGTGTAATACTCCATTGTATACATATACCAAATTTTTTTAATCCAGTCCACTTTTGATGGGTAACAGGGTTGTTCTATATTTTTGCTATTGTGAATGGTGCTGCAGTAAACATACATGTGCAGGTATCTTTTTTGTAGAATGCTTTTAGTTCCTTCAGGTATAATCCCAGTAGGGGGATTGCTGGGTCATATGGAAGATCAATTTCTTGTTCTTTTAGAAATTGCCGATTGAAACAGAACCCCTACCTGTCACATACACAAAAATTAACCCTAAATGGATCATAGAAATTGCCACACTTTTCCATAGAAGTTCAACTAGTTTGCATTCCTGTCAGCAGAGTAGAAGCATTCTCTTTTCTCTGCATCCTCACCAGCATTTGTTGTTGTTTGTTTTATTAATGATGACCATTCTTACTGAGGTTAGGTGGTATCTCCATGTGGTTTTGATTTGCATTTCTCTGATGATAAGTAATGTTGAGTACTTTTTCATTTGTCTGTTGGCTGCCTGTATATCTTCTTTTGAGAAGTATCTATTCATGTTTGTTTGTTTGTTTGTTTGTTTGAGTCGGAGTCTCACTCTGTCGCCCAGACTGGAGTGCAGTGGCCGCTCCCGGCCACCGCAGCTTTGACCTGCTGGGCTCCGGCGATCCTTCCGCCTCAGCCTTCCGAGTAGCCAGAATTACAGGCGCACACTACCATGCCCGGCTGATTTTTTGATTTATTGTAGAGATGAGGTCTCGCCTGCCCAGGCAGGTCTTGAACCCGCAGGCTCAGGCAATCCACTCACCTCAGCCTCCCAAAGGCGCGGGATTACAGGCTGAGCCACCGAGACCGGCTCTATTCATGTTTTCTGCCCACTTTTTAATGGAGCTTTTTGTTTTGTTTTGTTTTTCCTTTTGGCACGTTTGAGTTCTTTTTAGATCCTGGATGTTAGGCCTTTGTCACTTGAATGCATTTGGAAGCCTCTTAAAAGTTAATTCTGGGTCAGAGAATTGCTCAACACATCTCAGACAGCATAACTACAGAGGAAATTTTTTTCTCTGCACATGAGTCTAGCCATAAGGAGAGCAGTAAAAAAAAGCAAAATGATTGTCTCTACCCTACTATTTTCTTCATTTATACTAAGTTAATATAGGCTTGGTCTCTTAAGCAGAGAAATACAAGTAATCTTATTAGGTCCAAAACATTATTTTTTAGAATATTGTCAAGAGCTATCTAATTGGCACCCTCTTTAACCTTAAATTAGAAAATATTGGAGAAGAGTGAGGGGAAAATCGATAGTGATTAGATTTCTCAGAGAACAATAAATACTTCTGAGGCAAGGGAAAATGCCACTTCATTTATGAAAGATTTATGTCTGAAAAATGAGGCAAAGCAGCAGCAAACAAAACCAAATATCCTCATTTGCTACTTATGTGGCATGCAAGAGCCATTTATTTGAGTATCTGCTCACCTGACTCTACATTTTAAGGAGACCTATGATGATGGATGTGTTTGTCTGCAGGAAGAGTGCTCCCCTGTGAGAATTATTTTTGGAAAATGGAGCCCATGGGATATGTCAATAGCATCAGACCCTGGCTTTCCCGACTCAGTGTCACTGTTTGTGTTTAAGGGTTTTATATTTAAGTTTATTCAAAAAGTTTTCGAGGTCTGACTTTCATGGGTATTCATTTATGTATGCCTCTTAAAATTATACAACCAGCATATTTTGATTTTATGAATAGAAAATAAGAAACTAAAATCACTCATCTGCTAAATATATGGTTAGTGTTTTAGGGCAGGTGTAAGCAAAATTTTTATTGTAAAGGGACAAATAATAAACATTTTTGGCTTTGTGAACCACATGATTTCTAACACAACTTTCAATTCTGTTGCTGTAATGTGAAAGGGAACAGATACATTTCATTAAAAAGTTGAAAACATCTGTGTTCTCATTAAACACAAAATTTACAAAACGGACATTGGACCATATATTTCTGTAGACTACTTGTCAATGCCTTTCAAAAAAATTCTTTTTTTAATGTCTTTTTTTTATTATAAAGAAGTGGGATACAATTCAGGGTTAGGAATACAAACATTGATTATGCAGGTACCCTTGTTGAGGAGGTATGCCCCTCCCTCCCCTGGCAGTTTCCCTCCACTGCCAATCCCACCCTCACCTCTCCCCTGATAGTTTCCCGTTACTGTCAAACCCTTTCTTATAGTATTATAATTGTTCAAGGTCCACTTATGAGTGATAACGTGTGGTACTCTGTACTTTGTTTCTGTGATAGATCACTGAGTATGAACGACTCTAAATCCATCCAAGTTGCTGCAAAGTCCATATGCTTGTCCTTCTTTATAGCTGAGTAATATTCCATTGTGTATATGTACCACATTTTAAAAATCTAGTCCAGCTTTGATGGGCAGCATGGTTGTTTCCATGTTTTTGCTATTGTGAATAGAGTTGCAACAAACATACGTGTGCAGGTATCTTTTTTGTAGAATGATTTGAGTTCCTCTGGGTATATTCCCAATAGGGGAATTGCTGGGTCTTATGGAAGGTCAATTTCTAGTTCTTTCAGAAATCACCACGCTGTCTTCCAAAGATGTTGCACTAGTTTGCATTCCCACCAGCAGCATAGAAGCATTCCTTTTTAGGTAGAATTTCTTTTTTTTTTAATCAATATTTTTTATTATGATATTGTGGGGTACAGTCAAGGGTTAGGTATAAAAATATGCTTCGTTCAGGCACCATTGTTGATAAGAAGTGTCTCCCATCCCAGACAGATATTTACTACTGTTAATCCCATCTCCCTTCCCCTCCCCCCCATAGTTTCTCACCACTGTCAGTCATTTTCTTATGGTATTACACTGGATGTTGAAGGTCCACTATATGAGTGAGAACATGTGATACTCAGATCTTTGTTTCTGTGAGAGATCCTTTATATTATAGACTCTCAGCCAGGTCTGTGGCTCACACCTGTAATCCCAGCACTTTGGAAGGCACAGGTGAAAGGATTGCGTGAGTTCAGGGGTTCAAGACCATAAAATTAGCCAGGAGCGGTGGTGCACGCCTGTGGTTCCAGCTACCTGGAAGGCTGAGGTGGAAGGATTGCCTGAGCCCAGCAGGTCAAGGTTGTGGTGGCTGTGAGTGTGCCACTATACTCCAACCTGGGCAATAGAGTGAGATTCCAATTCAGAAAATAAAATAAAATAAAATTTATTATAAGCATGAAGAATATTATGCAGTCTGTTGGTTATCTTTTTCATTTAGTCATACATAATTATATATATACATATACATATAAGTTTATATATATATATACCTATATACATATCAATTAGAGTGGGCCCTAATCAATAAAACTGATGTCCTTATAGGAAAAAGGAAAGGCATCAGGAACTTCTCTCTCTATGTGCATATTGAAGAAAAGTGTAATAGCCTTAAAATTAGAAACTATTGTATATATATGACTATGTAATTAGTCAGCTTTGGCTTCCATAACAGAATACCACACAGACGTAAGTAGCTTAAACAATAGACATTTATTTCTTCCAGTTTTGCATGCTAGAAGTTCAGGATCAAGGTGCTGACAGACATGGTGTCCGATGAGGTCTGTCTTCCTGACTTGCAGGCGGCAGCCTTCTCACTGTGTCCTCAATTGCCCTTTCCTCAGCACGCATGTGTGGAGAGAATTCTCTGATGCCTTTCCTTTTTCCTTTGAGGACATCAGTCTTATTAATTAGGGCCCACTCTAATTAACTCATTGAACTTGAATTCTCTCTCTAAAGGCCTTTCTTCCAAAGACAGTCACCTTAGGAGTTAAGACTTCAACATTTGAATTTGGAAGGAAGCATAATTCAGTCTATAATTACATAAATATTGCTATATAACTTTATAAATATAACTATGTTACTATATATTAACTACATAAAATATATGTATGAGTGTGTGCGTGTGTGCGTGCGTGTGTGTGTGTGTGTGCATGTGCGTGTGTGTGTGTGTATGTGTATAATCTTTCCCATTCATCTTTATGGGGTACTGTATAATCCAGCTATGTGCTTCGCTTTAAGCCTCATTTCATCTATTCTTCCACCACTGACTGGATGCCAGACATAATGGCCATCTTATGGTATCCTGGGCATACTTGTTTGTTCTCAAGGCTGGGTTGGACTTTTGTATTTGGCTTGTCCCTGGTCTGAATCACTCTCTCCCAAGCTCTGTACCCTGACAGGCTGCCTCTCCTTGTTTGGCTTTCAGATTAAGTTTCCCCTCAGAAAGACCTTCTCTGACTTCCCTAAGAAAATTAGCTCATCCCTGATGCTTGTTCCCTTATGTTCCTTGTTTATGTCTGTATTCACTCTCTTATTTTCCATAATTATTTTATCTGATTACTTGTCCCCTACTGATCTCCCTACAAGATGTGAGCACCTGAAGATTAAAGCCTGCCTCTGCCTGATTCAGTTGGTTTTCTACTGCTGGGCTCATATTGAGATAAACCGCACATGATTAATAAGTGTTAGTTGGAAAAATATCAATGATGGAATAAATAAGCCGTATTTTAGTTACCACACAATAGTCCATCAGATGCCATATGTTGATTATTTTTATTTTGTGTTGATCAATACAATTGATTCTATTTTTAAAAACTATTATCACAGAGCTCTTGAACTGGGTCTGAACTGAGATTCAGTCTTAGAAAACATTGTTATCAGCCGGGCTCGGTGGCTCAGCCTGTAATCCCCTGCCTTGGGAGGCTGAGGTGAGTGGATTGCCTGAGCCCACGGGTTCGAGACCCGCCTGGGCAGGCGAGACCTCATCTCTACAATAAATAAAAAAAAATCAGCCAGGCGTGGTAGCATGCGCCTGTAGTTCCAGCTACTTGGGAGGCTGAGGCCGAAGGATCACTGGAGCCTAGCAAGTCGAGGCTGCGGTGGCCGGGAGCGGCCACTGCACTCCAGCCTGGGCAACAGAGTAAGACTCCAACTCAAAATTGAGAATGGAAAAGTAGGGTTGAAGCTTGAGATTCTGTTGTATGACATGTGGCTGCTCTAGGCACTGAGTCTATGGACACCGTAAAATATAGCCATACCACACAAACTCATGGGACTGCAGAAAAGTTTTGGGCTGTCACTCTGTCCCTCTTCAGGTATCCTGGAAAATGCATGAAATAGAAACCAGAAAATATTTTACTTTTTTCTCATTAAGTGCATAAAGTTTCAGACCAATGACATTTCAGTTATCTTTTTAAGTATGGCATATGTGCTTGCCAGCTAGGAAAGTCTAAAATATAAAGGCTACAGAAAATTCTGTGGAATGTCGCTGAAAATTTATCTTTGTACCCTTAATTAGTATTAAGAATATTAAATTCACATAAAGCACAATTTAACTTTTTTGTTGAAAGAAAAAATATATTCACTTATATAACAAAAATCTTGGGATAGTTGTGCCTGGCGTAGGTGGGTCTGGTCACTCATTAATATATTTAGACTATCTCTTCCAGCATGGCTAAACTTTATCAATATTAATTGAGCACTCACTTTACACGTGACAAATTCCTGGACACATATCTTTGTGACCAAAACATGTACAGTTACTGCCACTATGGAGCTGATATTACAGAAAGCACAGGGTGGGTCTTACTTGCTGGTCTTATAATCTCTCAGCTGGACTGTCCTTGGAGTTGTCTTAACTTTGACAGGACTATTTTCAGATGATGGAACCCAGCTGTTCATGTTTGATACCTTCCCAGTAAGATGTGTAGTAAAATAAAGCAAAACTAAAACAAATAAACAAAAAATTTCACTATACTCCCCAAACTGTTTTAGACCTGAGTGACACAGTCAAATGCAATTATATTCCTATATCTAAACTAGCTAAAGAAACTGAAGAGATAAAATGGGCCAATTAGCCGGGCTCGGTGACTTGGCCTGTAATCCCAGTACTTTGGGAGGCTGAGGAGAGTGGATTGCTGAGCCCATGGGTTAGAGACCAGCCCAGGCAACTTTGTGAGACTGCATCTCTATAATAAATAAATAAATAATTAGCCTGGTGTGGTAGTACGCATTTGTACTTCTGGCTACTTGGAAGGCTGATGTGGAAGGATTGCCAGAACACAGCAGGTTGACGCTGGGGTGGCCGTGAATGTACTACTGCACTCCAGCCTGGGTAATGGAGTGAGACTTCAACTCGAAAGAAAGAAAGAAAGGAAGAAAGAAAGAAAGAAAGAAAGAAAGAAAGAAGGAAGGAAGGAAGGAAGGAAGGAAGGAAGGAAGGAAGGAAGGAAGGAAGGAAGAAACGGGACAATTGTCTTAAGCCTGGGACACAGATGATATGAGATTGAGTTCAGACCCACCTAAACACATAATTTGAGAGTAGGGGAAGAGACCTCAAAGAAGTTTTGGGGTCCTAGGATCACAAGAAGGAGACATTTCCCGGAATAGAAAATACAAGCAGCATCTATATCATCAACAATATACTTCTCAGAATATATTCAGCAAAGTAAAACTGTAGATTCAAGGAATAAATATATTTTAAATGTTTTTATATATTTTGCTAATTGTCTTTCAAAAAACTGTCAACTTACTGTAATTCCACAATTAAAGTATTGTGTAATACCTTTAAGTAGTGAAGAAATTTCTTAAGATAATAAAAACCATAACTGAAAATTTAAATTTTCATGATGATTTTTAAATGATTGGACTTTTCCTCACATGTATTCATCTGCAACTGTCCATTACTTCACATTTTGATAATGTCTAAAATGATGTCTGATTATTATTTTAAAATGCAGAAAAGGCAAGAAAAATGTATCATCTTTGAAGAAAATGTAAATTTCTCATGTTGCTTTGCCAGATGTATAATTTTTAATTACCTTATTCTAGAAATGAAAAGATAGTACTTAAAAATTAACACGATCCTCCATATTCACAGATAAAAGATCAGCACAAACTTTTTATTTTTTAATTAATTAATTTCTTTTTGAAGACAGAATTTCATTCTGTCAGCCAAGCTGGAATGCAGTGGCAGAGTTACAGCTAACCATAGCCTCAAATTCCTGGACTCAAGCAATCCTCCTGCCTCAGCCTTCCGAGTAGCTAGGAATATAGGTTCATGCCACCCCACCCAACTGTTTTTTTCTATTTTTGTAGAGATGAGTTCTCACTTTGTTGGTCAGGCTGGTTCTAACTTCTGACTTCAAGCGATCTTCCCACTTCAGCCTCCCAAAGTGCTGGGATTACAAGCATACCCCACTGTGCCCAGCCCAAGTTTTCATTTGTTAAATGCTTTCGGAAGAACATTAAGTGGAATAGAAGGTAACAAACTAGAAAGGGGAAAATTCCCAACTTATAGCATCAATGGCAAATTTCCCAAAACAGAAAGGACATGCACTTTCTGTTGTCCAATCAGAGAGCTCTCCATATCTCCTTGCATATCCTCATTGCTAGAGCTGTTGTACTTTGAAAGGTCTCTGTTCATGGAGAGGATGATTCTTCTGTGGTGTACTAGAGGGTCTTTCATTTTTGTGCCCAGTTTGAATGAGTGATAAGAGAAGAGAGTCTTTCAGTTCTTTGCTCCCAGAGTCCCCACTGCGGTCAAAAGGTCAGAAGATTTTGCTGCTTCTTTTTTTTTTTTTTTTTTTTTGAGTTGGAGTCTCACTCTGTCGCCCAGACTGGAGTGCAGTGGCCGCTCCAGGCCACCGCAGCCTCACCTGCTGGGCTCTGGCGATCCTTCCACCTCAGCCTTCCCAGTAGCCGGAATTACAGGCGAGCGCTACCACGCCCGGCTGATTTTTTTATTTATTGTAGAGATGAGGTCTCGCTGCCCAGGCAGGTCTCGAACCCGCGGGATCAG
Organism: Carlito syrichta; assembly: GCF_000164805.1. Lineage (NCBI taxonomy): Eukaryota > Metazoa > Chordata > Mammalia > Primates > Tarsiidae > Carlito > Carlito syrichta. Next base: position 332,085 of record NW_007255019.1, on the reverse strand, counting down.
GCAATCCACTCACCTCAGCCTCCCAAAGGTGCGGGATTACAGGCTGAGCCACCGAGCCCGGCGATTTTGCTGCTTCTTAAGGTACATCCATCATCTTTTACCAATGGGATAAGAAAGACACTTGACATCAGTATAACCCTGTTGGCCAGTGTGGTCTGCATCAGGCTCATTTGCTGTTTGTCCTTGCTTTTCTCTGATCTTGACACTCTGTACATTTTTCCAATCAGTCACCTGATTGTCATCTTGGTTTCCTTGGCAATCAGAACAGAGACAAGGAATGGAGGAAGTGAATGGCATCTCATAGAAATAATAGCTCTGAGTTTTTTTGTTTGTTTTTTTTAGAGAAATAATCATCCAGAAATCTTGTCTGATGGCAATACATAAACTGGTTAGCTGCCATCTCTGCTTTCATTCTGCTTCAATTCCCTCTGTCAAGACATCCCTGAATACATCCATATTTGCACTGTTTATCTCGTTGTCTGTCTTTCCCCATTTGATTATAAGCTCCATGAGGTCAGCAACTTTATTTATTTTGTCCAGTGCTGTACCTTGTGCTTAGAAAAACACCAACCACACAGTGAGCCGTCACTGCAGATTTGTGGAATGACTGTATGATTTAATGAAGAAATAGATGCAAATACATGGTATAGGCTTCTCCACTCTTTTCTTTTCTGCCTGTGAACGTTATTGTTGACCACTCACTGCACTTTTTTCCTACTCAGTCTAAGCATATCAGAGTGTGCCTTTCCTTATCACCTATCAATAAAGCTTTATTCAGTACAAAAACTATGTGCTAACCCTCTAGATAGAGTTTCATTCAGTACAAAAATTGTGTGCTACCTCTTCTCTAAAAAGTAATGTCTATTTTCTTGGAAACTACAGAATCATGGAATCAGATTACTGTATTCCAGTAAAATTTTAAAAGTAATTTATCTTTTCCAGAAGATGCTTTACCTTTATTCTTCAGATGTGATGAAATTTTACCAAGGGACTGGGACTGAGTCAATTGTCTTTTAAAAAGACCTATGTCCTGCTTGTATTTGAATTCTGGCTAAAGTGCCAGCTGTGATATTTAGGGGAAGATACTTTTCCCCTCTGTGCTTCAAGTATTGCTTCTGAAAATTTAAAAAAAAACAAAAAATTATCTAATAGAACTATTACTCTGATTAGATTAATACATACATGTGAAATACTTCAAATATGACATATAAAATGATACGTACAATATGAAAGTTTAAAGTTGGTGCTGTCTTTTTAAATTATTTCCATGGTGATCACTAAAAAAATCTGTTCTCTGTCTGAATCAACATTAACGATAAATGGCTTATATCTTATCTTAACTTGAACTTTAAGTATTTCAATAATGGACTAGAGGTGTCAACTACAACCCATAGTAATATATAGATATGCGTATATATATATATATATATATATATAGGGGTGTGTGTGGGTGCATGTTTGTGAAAACATATATACTTTAAAGAATATAATTAAGTCCCAATATCTATGCACACACAATGGCAACATAATTTTATGAATCCATTCATTTTTGTTAAGTGCAATGAATTTCAATATTTTTTTTCTCTTTTCTGTTCCGTTCCAGTTTGTATTTTCCTGTCCTACACTGTTCTACATCATTTAAGATGTTTGCTTCAGTTCACTTATTTCATGCTAGTAGTCATTGTGACCTAAAGGAGACTCATAAAGGAGCTGCCACCACACATAGGTAGCAACAAAACTATGAACTTCTCAGCAACTTGGGTGGATTTGGAGACTATCATACTCAGAAACAAAGAACTGAGTATCACATGTTCTCACTTATAGGTGGACCCTGAACATTTACCATAATACCATTAGAAAGGATTGGCAGTAGTGGGACACTACTGGGGAGAGGGAGCATATAACATCAGTAAGGATACCTACCAATGGGAGGCCCAAACTTCACCTGTACCTAGACAACTTTTGTACCCAGTCCTGACTTGTACTTCTCATCTTGAACATAAAGCAACAACAAAAAAGAAAGTTAGGTTTTCATTAAAAAAATACACATAGACTAGAAAATAGTTTTTTTTTTAATGATCAGGCCAGGGGCAGTGGCTCATGCCTGCAATCCCAGCACTTTGGAAGGCGGAGGTAAGAGGATTGCCTGAGCCCAGGGGTTCAAGACCAGCCTGGACAACTTGGCAAGACCTTGTCTCCACAGCAAATTAAAAAAAAATAGCTGGGTGTGGTAGTGCATGCCTATGGTTCCAGTTACTTGGAAGGTTGAGGCAGAAGGGTCACCTGGGTCCAGCAAGTCCATGCTGTGGTGGCCGTGAGAATGCCACTGCCCTCCAGCCTGGGCATCAGAGTGAGATTCTCATTTAAAAAAAAAATAATAATAAAATGATCTACCAGGGTATGGAAAGACATGGAGAGACCTTCAACACATACTGCTAAGTGAAAGAAGCTGGGGTGAAACAGATAACATACTATAAAATTCCAACTATACAGCATGCTGAAAAAAGCAAAGCAATAGAGATGACAAAACGATCAGGGGTTTCAGGGGCTGGGGGCAGGGGTAGATAGTTGGAACAGGGGATATTTTTAGGAAAGTGAAACTATTCTCTATGACAGGCATGTCCAACATTTTGGCTTCCCTGGGCCACATCAAATAAAGAGGAATTGTCTTGAGCCATACATAAGGATAATCTATTATTATACTATATTAATAATATGTATGTGTTTTTAGATTTTTATAATAAAGTTTAGAAAAATGAGAACAATATAAAACTCCTGGGAAATTTGACCTTGTTTTTGTAAAACTAATTGTTCAATACCTGGTTCAATGGAAGTTACTGCAATTCTTAGTGAATTCTCAAGGTGCTCATCAGAAATGTTTGTTTGAATGTTGCTCGTCATGTGCTTCATACTTGAAAATAGCGTGCACAAATGTATGTGCTGCCAAAAAGCAATGTCATGAATAAGGTGTGATTGTGAACTTCAAAAATGGAACTATATATGGAGTCATGAGGAAGATAAATGCTGAAAAACTCACGATGTTAAAAGATTTTGTGGGGCTGCATGTCTAGCTGTCCTGGGCTGCATGCTGGACATGCCTGCTCTATGACATTATCATGGTGGATACAGGACCGTATGCATCTGTCAAACCCCATAGAAACGCACAATATGAACAGTGAACCTTAATGTAAACTGTAGACTTTAGTTAGCAATAATGTATCAATATTGGTTGATTTGTTGTAGCAAATGTGTCACACCAACACAAGATGTTAACAGGAGAGGGAACTGTTCCTGTGGGAATGGGAAGAGCATCTCTGGGAACTCGCTGTAGTTCGCGTAAAATTTTTAGATAAATCTAAGAATAATCTAAAAAATGGTGTTTAGTATAAAATTGCAGACCGGAATGAAGACTAATGTAGCATATCCTACGCCATTTGTGGAAACATTGTGTGTAGGAGTGGGAAACATCATCTTTCCTAGTGGTGGCAATTCTAATATGTTTCCTTCTCTGCCCTAACTGTGCAAGAGGCTGATTGTTTTATCTTGACAAGGATGTCATTGTAGCCATATTATTATGTGACATTTTTATACATTGCATGGAGAGATAAAAAAAACCATTAAAGGCTTTGAAATCATTCTCCAGGTTTCTGTGCATCTGTGTATTTCCTTCTGATCTTGTTTCAGTTTATGCTGCCATGCCTCCTTTAGGACAGAATTAAGAACGTGAGGGAACTTAGTCCAAGACAGACTTACATTCATCCTCTTAGCTCCTCCTAACTTGCTGTTTAACTAACCAATTTAGATTGCTAAGTGCCCATTGCCTCTCTTACCACCATGGAATTATGACATGGTAAACAAAAGTAAGCAGCAAAGTGTTATGTGTTCCTGTGAGAGGCCAGTGTCCAGGATAAAATAGGGGTTGAAAAAGAGGGAAGGAATAGTTACTTAAATGGAGAGGGGAAGATAGGAAAATGTCATGGAGAGGAAAGTTGAACTGAGTTTTTGGTAGAAAAAACAAAAACGATATTGGCTACCAAAAAGCAGATAGGTGCTTTATGAAGGACATGAGGTTTGTTGTTGTAGTAAATAGGAAAAAACTAGTCTTGGAAAGAATGGAAACAAAACTAGCAATTTTGGGGATGGAGAACACAACAATAACTTGGTCAATGAGTCCCAATTGATCTCCCAATCTTTTAAACTCAAGATTCACCTTCCAGAATAGTCTAGGTTAGTTCATATCTCTACCCCACCACCTTGTCTAGAGGAAAGTAGAGATTAAGATGGACAGGAAGTTCCCACTAAGTGAATTTATCTTATAGCAGTAGGAATGTTCCTCAAAGAGCAATCAAGATGCCAACACCAGAAGATGAGGGTGGGGGCAGCAGATGCTGGCCCAGAAATCAGTGGGAACTTCTACAGATAAATGAAGACTATCACTTACTTGACAAAGACAGAGAGAAAGAAACCAAGACGGCTGAAACTGTATATGCAAAGGCATGGGCAAGAAAGTTGGAAAATGGAACTTGATCAGTATGATTGGATTGTGAAGTACAATTGATTCTCATCATTCAAGGTAGTTACATTCCAGGAAGTCACCACTGAATTAACAAATACTGAACATTACTGTTAGAGAAAATACAAGACTAGACTTCTCTGAATCCTGAGTTATGGTTTTTTGTTTGTTTGTTTGTTTTTGTTGTTTTTTTTTGTCAACAGATCAATACATAACCTTGTTTTATGTTTGTTTTTGTTTAAGGACTTCTTATTTAGTATATATTGTTTCACTAGCGTTGAGTTCACAGTCAATAGCACTATAATTCATGCTATTTCCCTGGGGAATCAGAGACAAAATATCTATATGAAAGTCCTTTATCTGTAAGAACTAGAAGTGCAAAATCACCAAAATAATGGGTTTCAGTAAAGCTAGCACTTCAAAATAAATCTGAGATGCATTTTAAAAATAAAAAGTGAATTTTACTTTTAAGTATATATAGTTGATTATACAAATTGAATAATTCTTGTCATAACCAACTGAATGAGAGTCCAGATACTGGAGAGTAAGGTACTCAGGGCCCATAGCACCTGCTCCAAGAGTTAAATCCCATAAGTCCAGCAGCTAAAACTGACAGTTGTAACCTGAAACCAGTTTTATCCAACTGCTACTGAAATAACCCACCGAGCCTCTACGAGTAGTTTTATCCTTCACCATCACTGTCACTCACAATGACAGGACTTGCCTGCTCCCCAAAACTTTACTAGCAGTAAAGAACTTTTTTCATGCAATATGTAACACTTTTCTTTTTTATAAAACCTCCAATATTCACTTAGTTCTTCAGACACACTGAAGACTGCCTAGTTTGTGTGTATGCCCCCCAATTACAATTCTTGTTTCCCAAATAAAATATTTTAAACTTAGAGATTCATCTCTATATGTTATTTGACTTCAAATACACACACACACACACACACACACACACACACAAACACACACATTCACTAAATGGCATCTTTGGTACTATTTTATAAATAAATAAATCCTGCTCCACTACCTGTTGGCCCAATCTTCCCTCAGTGTGGCCAGCATGCCTTCTCAGTATATTGGTCAGAGAGAAGAGGAACAGACTACAGGGCCAGGAAAACACAAAGTACTTCTGTTGCCATGTAATTCCTCTCATGAGTGAGATGCTAACAAGCTCTCACTGAGTGATTAAGTGTTATGAAGGTTTAACTCACAAATAATTTAATATTTATAACTTACCCAACACATTGGTTCCTTCCAGGGAGTCACCAAGGTGTACACAATATAGGCGTACTTGACCTGGGCCACTTGAGCTTATGTTCCAACGGTCTCCAAAACTTAGATTTTTAGTTAATGAATTAATATCAACTTAACTGGCAAGAGTAGCTTTGTTCAAAAGACAGTTTCTTAAGTAAAAGGTCCTTTTTGGGCTCTGCTGAAGGTTTGCACTAGTGCAATTAAACAGCAGGGAAAACTTCCCTTACTCTGGAACCCCAGACTTTGTTCAGCCAGCACAATGGATTTAATTGACACTGTCCATCCACCACATAAGAGCTCTACGAGGTGGGGATTAATATCATCGCCTCTTCTTTTTAAATTCAACTTCGTATTTCAAGATAATTATAATTTTAAATGCAGTTGTAAGAGATAATATGGAGAGACCTTGTATATCCTTTCCCCAGGTTCTTCCAATGGTAACCCCTTACAGGATCACAGTACATGGTCACCACCAGGAAAGCAGAAGAGAAAGGATGCAGCCTTCTTCATATGCCCACAGTTTACAGATGTGTGCACATCTGTGTGTATTTAGTGCCATGTGATGTTATCACATGTGCAGTGTTGTCTGTCCATCATCACTGGTGGGATGAGATGCAAATCAACTCCACCCCACAAGAATCCCTCCTGTCACCACATTGTGACCACTGCCAAATCCCTCCTGACACTACTGCCCCCTATCTCCAGCAACCACTAATTTGTTCTCCATCTCCATAATTTTGCATTTTAAGGATGGTATATAAATGGAATTATACTGTATATAATCTTTTCATAGACCACCAACAACAAAGAAGACTTAGAGAAGCCAATTGTATAACTGGAAGTTTCAGTAGAAGCTACAGGATAACTGAGATTTTTAATCATGAAAACCTTCACTTTTAACACAGGTTAACAGCCTAACAAATCACCTAAGGAAACTGGAAAAGCAAGACCACCAAAACCCTAACTTCAGCAGAATAATCCAGACCACCAAAATAAACATCTAAATGCGGGACATAGAAGACAAAAAGATAATACAAAAAATCAACGAAACATAAAGCTGGTTCTTTGAAAGGATAAACAAGATTGATGGTCCCTGAGCTAGACTGACCAAGAAAAAGAAAGAAAAAGCACAAATAAACACAATCAGAAATGCAAAAGATCAAGTCACAAATAAACCTGAAGAAACACAAAAGATTATCAGAGACTACTATGTACATTTGTATGGAAACAAACTTGAAAATCTAAAGGAAATGGAGAACTTTCTGACTTAATACAACCTCCCCAGCTTGAAACAAGAAGAAATCAAGGCCCTAAATAGACCAACAGCAATCCAGGAAATTGGCTATGTCATAAGAAAACTATCTAACAAAAAAAAAAAAGCCCTGGACCAGATGACTTTCCAGCAGAATTCTACAAAACATACAAGGAGGAACTGATACCAATCTTATTGAAAGTATTTCAGTCAATTGAGAAAGATGGAACTCTCCCCCAAATCATTTTATGAAGCTAACATCACATTGACACTCAAACCAGGTAAAGATCCAACAAAGAAAGAGAACTACATGTCAATACCCTTGATGAACATAGATGTTAAAATTCTCATTCTTAACCCTTGACACATTTTTTTTCTGGAATTTGTTTTATTTTAATAATTGTCAAAGCTTCACATGCATCTTTGTGGACAATAATTGAAGATCCAGGTCTATGTTATGTCACTCAATTAGAAATATTCTGCTCAAAGTAAAAGCCCTCATTCCTTCAGACCCTGTCACAAACTCATGTTCATTCAGGCACGTGCAGCCTGCAAACAAAGGCTATGTGACATATGTAGTGTTCAATAGGTTCCTTGGATACTTTTCTGGCATGTAGAACTCTGGACATGTAACATAACATCCACCTTTCTGCATTTTATTAAAACACTGAAAGTTTTAAGAATGCTGGCCGTACATTCCCACTTCAACAGCAAGTGACAACATGCCGTGGTCAGTCGATGACCCAGCTGGATATGGTCCTCACCAGACTGTCTTAATTCCTCCTCTGTTTCTCCCACCTCACACTGAGGGAGAGGTGGTATGATTTTTCAGTGGCTTCTTCTTTGCCCTACTGTGCCAGAAGTGTTCAAGCTACCCCCGCCAAGCTGTCTACCAAGGTGATAATCTACCACCTGGGCCATGCAACAAAAGTCCTGTGACACTTTCCACCATGGAAAAGTAAGAATTTTATCTAGAAAAGATGCATCAGAGCTATAAAATTAAAAGACGCATGATTGCATATTATTTCATATAGCTACACCTCATTCTCAGACCAGCATTTGAAAAACTGCATTCCAATATGAAGTTGACAAATTCATATTGAGCAAAATCAGGACTAAATAATTACTATGTATGGACATTCTACTAAGTGATGTTTTGACATTATTTTATTTCTTTATCAAAATACTGCACTTTGAAATAGGTGCTATTAGTATATATTTAAGGATAGGCGGTAAAGAACCATCCATAGCCCAGAAAAAATATCAATTTAATGAACATAATTTTTCTCTATACAGTCATGCAACCTATAACTATGTTTCAGTCAATGATGTACTGCATATTGTGTTTTTGCTGTACATTTTCTATGTTTAGATACGTAAATATTTGCCACTGGGTTACAATTGCCTACAGTAGTCTTTACAGTAGCACGCTATACAGGTATGCAGCCTAGAACAAACAGAAGAGCCTGGATCTGTCGTAGGCTACACCATATAAGTTTGGTTAAGTCCGATCTATGATCATGCAACAAAATCATCTAAGGATGCATTTCTCAAAAAGTATCCCCATCATTAAAAGACACGTGATTGCATATTATTTCTTATATGTGGTCTACATTGGAATTCAGTGTTGCATGGTATTTAACTTAACAGAGAAAATTAACTTGGCTATATTCTGCTAATGTCATAAATATCTGTTTAGTTTTCCTGCAGAGAGTGTGCTGTGGTTTTTTTATGCTCCGCCACTTGAATGGGTTTATGGTTCAGTAATAGAGGGAGTGGGGTCAAGTTTTCAAAATGTCAATTTAGAAAATAAATACTAGTAAATAGTGGCCGTGACTTTTGATAAGATGGTGAGAGGGGCACTGCTTCTCCCTGGTCCCTGATTCCCTTTTAGATGAAAATGGACTTTTAGAGTATCACATTTGAAATAGGAGCTCATCTTTAATGGCTGCTGCCCTGGACCATGTGGTATGAGGAGCATGTTATGAATTCATCATAAAATATCAGCCATGCTTGTAAGCTTCAGATGAAGAGGCAGAAATCTGCCAGCCAGCATACAAAAAAGTGCACAAAATTCAAGGCGGGAGAGGTTAACACAGCAGACTTGAAATGTTTCTCTCAATGCAGCCCTAATCCCTCATGACCTATCAGATAGTCTCTTTGATCAGGAAGACATGGTCTCCCACCATTTTCCCAAGGCCATTTTTAACGTAGAAGTGAAGCAGTCTGTCTAACTTCCTTTAAAAAAACTGGCTCTTGTTCCCCAAGGACTCTTTCTTTGGAGGCAGTGCTCTCAGCACTTAATCTGTTTATCGAATCCTTCCAGTAGGCCCATGAAGAAGGGACTACTATTGTGGCAGGAAAATAAAAAGTCTACTCTTCTGCTTTTGAAACCAAGTTATCTACTTTCTACATATGATCTCTTGTGGCCTTGATGTAGTTCTTGCCTTTAGGCAGTGCAAATATTATAATCTCATTTTTATCTACCGTCTCACCACTTTTCAGAGGCAGGGAATAAACTTCTTTTTTTTTTATTTCTATGGAAGGAATAAACTTCAAGACAGATAAATGCCCTGTCCCTGGCCCTCCAAGATCCTAGATTTCATCAAAATCTCCTTTCCATTCTCTTTCCCAGCCTATGACACCTCAGCCAGGGTCTCTGTGCTGGCAGGAATTTCCCATCATGCACTAGCATTGTTCCCTGAGTGTGATTAAGTTCAAATGACTTCATGGACAGAATTATCCTGGCACCATTTCCATAAACTATATGAAATGCGATTGCCTGCCCCTTACATTTTCACATGTTGTTGCTATTGTTGCTTTGATTTTGCTTGGGGCAATTTTAATTAATTTATTACATGACTCTCTGTCATACAAACAACGCATCCAATGCAAGTTTTTCTCTCATAACCTTAGACTTTGTGGCTCTCCTTAGTGGTGTAAAATTGTTCTTGAAGTATAACTGTGCATGCATCTTGTCATCAGTACTATTCCAAGCTCAGTTTCTCATTGTTGTTCTACCATCTATCCCTAAGCATCTTTCTTTAATGGGGCGGTCACTAACTCAGAGACACTTCTATCAAAGAAATTGACAACGTTGGCTAATGACAGGTATGACAATTAGACCCATAATGAGCTACTCTACATAAGTGTATGTAAATTACATTGTCGGTGCTAGTTAAAATTTTAACATGACACAAAACCTTGTAATTACATAGATTTAATTAGTATATGCAGAAAATATTTCATTAAGAATGTCTCACTAGGGCCAAAATTTTCTTTCAGAAACCCCTCCTGTGCATGAGATTTTAAACAAGCTTTGAAGGGAGTTCCCACTGCACATTCAAAAGCAAAGTTGGAAGTTGAATATTGGCACACTCCTGGGGAAGAGACATTAAAGATTTAAAGACTATACATAACTGCTGGATAGTTGTAACACTGGTAAATTGAGCTCCAAATATGCAATTTTCAGGTCACAATTCTCATTTGAAGGGTGATATTTTTTCCCAAGAGAAAATCTTGGAAGCACGATGTGACCAGTAGGTTTGTGCAAGTTTTGAAAATCCCTTCTAGTGTGTTTTTTGTTGTCCACATGATCCGCAAATATTTAATATGTTTTTAAAATAAGTATTTTTAAATAACCAAAATATTAGTTTACATCTAAAATATTAACAACAATTCTTTACCATCAACCATTCAAATGTTCCCATTTATTGAAGTTCGTTTTAGAGTCATTAATATATCATGGGTACATTTAATTTTTCTTATAGGTAAGCACATTTTACTTTGTTCCTACTATACTCAGGAATCCTGTTACTAGTTACATCTTTGCCTGAGCTTCCACAGATGCCTTTGCTGACAGAGTTTGTTTTGTTGTACAAGCTATGTAAACAAATTGTCCAGACAAAACCAGACTTAGCTGAACATGTTAGCAGCTTGGTGGAAAGTGAAGGCATCTGAGTGGAATAAATGAAATCAGCTTTTGAAAGAATTTAAGTGGGCATGAATTGTAACAAAAATGAGAACCACAACTATGGCTGCAAGGTTATTAATATCTTCTTAATTTAGAGAGAATTTCCTGGATAAATGTTAGGGTTGATTTTCATCTGATTACCCCATAGACTAATAGAAAAAAAAGTTTTAATGGGGCCATTTTTTTTCCCTACTGGCGCATTTGAGTTCCTTATAGATCCTAGATATTAGACTTTGTCAGATTTACAAATATTTTTGGTAAATGTTTTTTCCCAATTTGTGGGTAGTCTCCCTACTCTCTTGATGGTTTCTTTTGCTTTGCAGAAGCATGTCAGTTTGATGAGGTCCTATTTGTCTATCTTATTTCTTATGGTATGGGCACTTACTGTTTTGGTCAGGAATTGGTTGCCAATTCCAATTTCCATAAGGGTGTCTCTTGCATTTTCTAAGATTCTCATAGTTTGAGGTTTTATGTTTAGATCTTTGATCCATTTAGGTTAATTTTTGTGTATGGTGATAGGTAGGGGTCTTGTTTCCATCTTCTGCTTCTGATCAGTCAGTTTTCCCAGCAAAATTTACTGAATAGGTTCTCCTCTCCCCCAGTGGTTCTTGTTGGAGGTATTATCAAAGATGAGTTGGTTGAGGAATTGAGGCTTTGCTTCCAGAATCTCTATCCTATTCCATTGATATATATGTCTGTCCTTGTACCAATACCAGGATCTTTTGATTACTATAGCCTTATAGTAAAGTTTGAAGTCTGGGAGTGTGATTCCTCCTGCTTTGTTTCTTTTGCTAAGGATTGTTTTCGTTATTCGTGGTCATTGATGTTTCCACAGGAATTTCTGTATTGTCATTTCCAGGTCTGAGAAGAATGATGTTGGCAATTTAATGGATATTGCATTGAATCCATAGATTGCATTTGGTAGGATGGACATCTTAGTGTTGATTCTTCCTGTCCATGAGCATGGGATATTTTTCCATTTGTTTGTGTCTTCTTGGATTTCTTTGGGCAGTGTTTTGCAGTTCTCATTGTAAAGGTCTGTCATGTCTTTGGTTAGCATTATGCTGAGGCATTTCTTTTTTTGTGGCAATTGTGAGTGAGACTGTGCTTTTTATTTGGTTCTCTGCCTGCTGTTGTTGGTATATAAGAATGCAGCTGTCCTTTGCTCATTAAACAAACAGCTCCATTAAAAAGTGGGCAAAATACATGAATAGACACTTCTCAAAAGAAGATATACAAGCTGCCAACAGACACGTGAAAAAGTGCTCAGCCTCACTCATCATCAGAGAAATGCAAATCAAAACCACATTGAGATATCACCTAACACCAGTAAGAATGGCCATCAATAATAATTTTTAAAAAAGATGCTGGCAAGGATACGGAGAAAAAGAAACATTTCTACAGCGCTGGTGGGAATGCAAACTAGTGCAACCTCTTTGGAAGACAGTGTGGCATTTTCTGAAGGAACTAGAAATTGACCTTCCATGTGACCAGCAATCCCCCTATTGGGAATACACCCAGATGAACTCAAATTACTCTACAAAAAAGATACCTGCACACACATGTTTGTTGCAGCTCTATTCACAATAGCAAACATATGTGCTGCCCATCAAAGCTGGACTGGATTAAAAAAATGAACATACACACAATAGAATATTATGCAGCCATAAAGAAGGACAAACATATGGACTTTTCAGCAACTTAGATTGATTTAGAGTCTATCAGACTCAGTTATCTAACAGAAACAAAGAACAGGGTACCATATGTTCTCACTCATAAGCGGACCTTGAACAACTATCATAATACCATAAGAAAGGGATTGGCAGTAGTGGGAAACTGCCAGGGGAGTGGGTATAGGATTGGCAGTTGAGGGAAACTGCCAGGGAAGGGATGGCACACCTCATCAACAAGGATACCTGCATAATGAACATTTATATACCTAACCCTGAATGGTACCCCACTTCTTTAAAATAAAAAATAATAAAGTTTTATTTAAAATTGTAAATGTATCTGTGTGGATAGTTTGCACATGTATAGTTCTTGAAAGAAAAATGACTTGAAACAAGATTCTAAGCTTTTTCAGCAAAGTATATTAAGCTTAGGAAAACATTCAGATAAAGCTTGTTGGAGAAGAAATGTGAGCAGATCAACATGTCCCCATTGTTTTTGCATATACTTTGACTGCTTTGATGAAGTTTTCTTAGATATTGTCTTCTCAATAAATTGCTTTTTGATATTTGACTGGACAGTAGGTAATCACCAAGGTTGAACCATTGAAGCCTATCTTTCCTTTCTGAATCATTCCATACACAATCCTATCTCAGGACTTTGATCTTGTCGCTCTCCTGCCTGAACTCTGCATGTAATTTGGCTTCCCCTACTCCCCTTAAAAGGAGAATTCCTTACGTCATCCTAGGAGAAGCCTTCCCTGTTCATCATGATAAGATAACCTGACCACTCCCATTTCAGTCTCTCTCCATCAAACTGGTTTGTTTTTTGCCCTTCCCACCCCTGCATTTGTCACTTTCTAAAGATTGTTTGTTTTCTTATTTCATTCATTGAATCTTTGCATCGGGATGTAAGTGGTATGAAAATTGGGTCCCACCCGGGCTCGGTGGCTCAGCCTGTAATCCCAGCACTTTGGGAGGCTGAGGTTAGTGGATTGCCTGAACCCGCGGGTTCGAGACCCACCTGGGCAACTTGGCGAGCCTTCATCTCTACAATAAATTAAAAATGAGCTGGGCGTGGTAGCGTGCACCTGCAGTTCCAGCTACTTGGAAAGCTGAGGCGGAAGGATCGCCGGAGCCTAGCAGGTGAGGCTGCGGTGGCCGGGAGCGGCCACTGCACTCCAGTCTGAGAGACAGAGTGAGACTCCAACTCAAAAAAAAGAAAAGAAAATTGGGTCCCAACCTGTCCATTTCACTACTGTCTCCCTCCCAAGGCACCAGAAAGGGGCCAGGCTCACAGTAGGAATCATGGTGGATGAATTAAAGAACGACCTGCAGATGGAACTCAAGGCAGATTTATTTCTTACTGAATTCCTTCCTTGACCAATATTATAAGGCAATCCTGGCATAATTGTCTAAATTTTTATGACTTGGGGAGGAAAATAGGAGAAAAAAATATTCTATCTCCAAATAAGCACTCTTAAAACACAATGGGACTTTAAAAAAATAAGCCAGGGAGAGTTTAACATCTTGTTGATGCATACATGTCAAGGTAACTCAAGGACTGTGTTCTGTGAAAATAATGAAGTCATGGAGTCTCCTTGCTACCTTCGTAGTGCTATCAGTCACATAAATCTCCTCTGCTTTCAAAGAAAGAATGCAAAGACAGAAAAATACTGCCTTGTGCTTAACCAGGAGCCCCTCCCGCCACAGCCAGAGGAAAGCAGACACCAGATCCTGATATATGCCACCATAATTTAAATAGAGAGCATGCAAAGAAACGACACCATAAATTATGTTTAATTTACATAGCTCAAGGTAGAAGGAGGACTGTGAGTATGGGCAGGTATGAATGCTGGGGGTGGGTAAGTAGAAGACAGCATAGTTACAAGCATCATCTTTATTAAAAGAATGGCCTGCAGGGTTACACATACTGTATGGCTGTGCCTTGTCTTCCCAGTCGAACTCTAAGCTTTGCGTATGGTAACAAATATCTTCGTTTCTTGTTTTCTCAGAAACCAACACACTAACACAGACTTGGAAGCACAGGAGATGCCATATGGTCTATGCTGAGTTCACCTACTTGTGTCACCATGAATGCCCCAGGCACTTGGGCTGCAGTTAAAGGTCACTCTCTCCAAGTGCTAGTGTGAATATAGACCACATGTCTTCTGTGCTGCTGCCAGCTCACCTGTCACATGTTATTAATTCTTTAGCCTTGTGTCCAGGTCCGGTTAGACTTTGCTTGCTCTGTCTTCCCTCCCTTGGGACCTGTGGGATTAATTCATCTGTGGGCAGAGAGTGGTGGACTTTGAGAGCTGGGCAAATTCACACATATTCATAGGGGCTCTTTGCATATTTTAACTTGTGGTAAAGCTACACCGAAAAATACACCTTTCCACATACGATTCCAAGCTTTTCTTCAATATTTAATGTCATAATCATGATCATTGATTTGTAGAAAAGATAACATATAGTAATTTTAATATTTGATTAAAAGATAAGAATAAAAGGCTACAAACCACAGACTGAGAATCCAACCCTGGAGATCTTGAAACTGTGGCATATGCAATTAAAAATCCCTCAGCAGGCAGTCCAGCCATGGAGTGAGGAGCGTATTTTGGTCTTGAAGTTTGCTTTCAGCTTCTCCAGTGCTTATAATCCAATTTTCACCAGCAGAGATGAATAATGACCCTCCCCAACCTTTTTACTGTGGATGGAGAAGAATGATGATCACATATATTGATTTTCCTTCCTCCTCCTTCTCGTTGTAAGAGACTTGAGGAAAGATGATCTCGTTTATCTTGGGCCCTGCTGTGCTAGAGATGAAGTAAATAATAAGCATTTCCAAGGGAAAATGGAAGCAGCCCTTGAATTCCACAATTGGTGAATGTATTGGGGCAACAATTTACAGCTACTGGTCTTTGGGGACACCTAGGAGTTTTCAATAAACAACTGATGTTTAAAAGAAATAGGCATTTACTGAAAATCGGACACAATGCTACCCAGCATAGAAGAGTTTCGTTTAATCTGGAGCTTGTTTAATTGACTTTTAGTAAGAAAAGATTCTCTATGTGTTTTCTCCGTTACTTGTTTTTTAGTCAACTTTAGTGAGTGTAATTTACCTGCAATACAAGACACCTATTTTATGTATGCAATTGGGTGAGTTTTGACTCCCTGGTCTGCAAATATCTGTTGCCCTCTCCTCTGATAAGACTTTTGTTTCTCCAGGGTGTACCCCTACCCAGTCAACCTTTCCCCTCCTCTTTCTCCTCTCCCCCACCTCACTGTAGACTGTAACCTGCCATGTTTTTGAGTTCCTCTTCCTATGGGTGTCATGCATGGTAAAGGGAGGGCAAGGGGCTGCTCCCTGCCATGTCCCCTCTGCTCAACCCAGGGTCTGACCTGAGTAGAAGCCCGAAAAATATTTGTGTAAAGAATGTATGATCCAGAGACAGTGACTCCGGTGGAGAGGCAGAAAGAACAATTGAAGAGGAAACGGTCCCATGTAAGATCACTGCTGGAAGAATATGCAATGCTCACTTCAAGTTTCAGAGCTCTGGGGTTTAGGTGCCAGGGCTTGACCTTTCTATTTTGTACAGAGATCCAAATGTTAAGAACCCAAAACGTGCAAGAGGAGGCAGAGGCCGCGGGGTGGATGTGGAACCTGTCCTTGCTTATGGGGATGCTGGGCGACCAGGTCAACTCCCTACTAGACGCAGAGAGTAAGGCGCTAGGCACCACCACTAGGAAAGACCTGGGGAGGGGCCAGGAGACACCTGGCAAGCTGATCTTCACAGCCACAACCCTTGCCACTCTGTATGTTTCTGAGCACCCTTATCTTTCTCTCTCGCTGGCACCTTGGGGACTCAACCACATATCCCTGGTGGGCTGAGGCCTTCCTGGCTCTAGGCCTCTGGGTGAGCTTCGATGCCAGTGCTGTGCCTTGATGAAGCCAGAAGCCCTTCCCTGGTCGGCTGAGGCATCATGAAGCCCTGACTACCCCCCAAGGTGGAGTTCTGGTCCTCGAACGGGAGGTCATCCCATGTCCCTGAGTTCAGGGCAGTTCTGTTCTAATATATACTTTTATTGTTATAATTTCCCCTTCAAATTGTAGCTGCCTTTTGATATATATAATATCTTGATAATTATTCACTTTAAAGTATTTCCTAGTTTATGGTGTGATTTCATCAGCATACTCTACTTAGAACATTATATTTTTAAGTCTATTTGGAGATATTATAGTTGCCATCATCATTGTCATCCATTTTATTCTGCACGGAGAAAAGAACATATACCATAATATCAGTAATTTGAAATTTGAGATTGACTTGATGGTCCAGTGTATAGTCAATTTGGGTCAATTGTTGGGAGCCGGCCACGGAGGCCCACTGAGCGTTAGGGACCACTAGGATGTGTTTGGGAGCCGTTGACCCCATTTCCTCCTTCTTTTGCCATGTAGCACAAATAACCTCAAGGAACTCTGCTGACCTAAGCTGAAGGCTCTGTGACTGTGACAGGCATGGCTCACTCTAGAAACTCATTGTTCCTGTTTCCCATGAACTGTGGTTTCGGCTTAGGTATTAGATATAATTCAAACTCAGGTCACATTTGGGAGCCTTTTACATGGTACAAGCCTCCTTATAAGAATTAAAGTATATTTGTAGAATAGTATATACTTATGGAGAGCGGTTTTCAGCTTTAGACAGTATAGACGATTATCTAGAGTTACCAAAAAATGACCCAGCATAAACTTTGGGCTGGGCCACATTCCTGAGGGCCCAGCGCGTACTTTGGACTGGGCTGCATTCTTTTAGACCGGTTTTAGCTACAGTTAGTGTAGGGTTTTTCTACTTATTATAAAAATTGAATTTATTTTATTTATAGAAAGTATTGTAGAATAGGTCCTGCTACGTCAGGGAATCATGTTAGTTCAAGCATGATCAATCATGATATTTTGAGGTTTAATAAGAATACATTTAACTTTAGAAATTTCATTGTCTCCATTTTCTACTATTGTGGTTTTGACCTTAGTACATTTACAGTTTATATTTGGGTTTTATTTTTAGAAGCTTTATTGCTGATGATCAGCTTTATATATTAGGATTAGGAATTAGAAACTTTTATAGAAATTAGGATAGAAATATAGGATCTTAGAACAGCCATTTTGTTAAGAGATTGTAATCGATGATTCCAAGAAGTGACCCACTGTGAACCTTGGATCCCAGTGTGATCTTTGGACTGGGCCACATTCTTTAGGAACTGGTTTAAGCTATAATTAAGAGCTTCCATAGCAATTGTGTAAGTAGTGTTAGCATAGAATAGAAAGGTGATAAGATTTAAGTTAGTCATCATGGTTGTTGTGTATGCATGAGCTTTAGAAGTTATTGATTATTAGAACATCATGATGCTAATAGGGATTGTTGCATTGCTTTTGAGGAACATTAGCTAGCATAGGGAACAATAAGACAATTTTGTGGTTTGTCCTTCCTCATACCTGAGAAAACATCTGGTGGGTGGGAGACGCCCCTCTTGCACCCGGCTTTGTGTTCACATGAAAGACTTGTGAGACTGTCTGTGTAAAATCTGGGGATAAATACCCGCTGTTACTTCCACTAAAATGGCTTCTGCACTAGACGGAATCCAGTCTCTTTCTTTCTTTTAATATCTATCCCTACAGAATCGCCGATGCTGCCACACCTTCCAAGGGACCCTCTAAATCTCTCTGCAGGGGCTGGCCTCCCGCAGTAAATAGTCCATGTTCTATAATTGTTGACAGCTACATTCTAAAGATGTCATTTGGATCAAGCCTTTATTCATGTTGTTCAAAACTCCTATATTCCTGAATATTTTATGCCACAGTTATATCAGTTAAAGAGAGAGACTTTTTAAAATCTCCCACTATGATCATAATGTTTACATTTCTTCCTTTGTTTCTGTCAAGTTTTGCCTTACTTTTTTATATGCCATTTAGACTTGTTTTCTCTTCTTTTTGAATTGATACCCAATCATAGTGCAATGTCATTGCAACATTTGAACTATTTTTTGACTGTAAAGTCTGGTATTAGTATAAAACACCTGCCTACTTTTTTCTGCTAGAATAATGTTTCCTTGGGCTTTAACTCTTTCTGTTTCCTCATATTTAAGATTTCTATAGTGTATCCTATGGTTGAATTGTACATTTTTATCTGTCTGACAAAGTCTGAATTTGTACTGGATGTCAAATTTACATTTAATGAGCTCAGTGATATTTTCACATTCTGACTTGTTTTCTATTTGTAATATTCCTTTTTTTTCTCTTCTTGACTTCTTGCATTCTCAGTTTATTTTTATTATTCAGTCCATGTATTGGAGTGCTTTATCTATGTTATTCAGTTCCCTGGAGATTATCACGTGCATCTTTGAGTCATAAGAATTAAATATAAATTAATATTTTTGCCACAACCCTAAAAATGTTAATAGCTTAAAACATCTTAACTCAATCCATTTCTTTTTTGTTTGTTTGTTTTATTGGAATTGTGCTTTTTAATTCTGCATACATTTTGAACCTCACAAGGCATTATTATTATGGATTTATGCAGTTTGGACTTACCATAGGTTTTTTGTTTGTTTGTTTTTGTTTTTTTTGAGTTGGAGTCTCACTCTGTTGCCCAGACTGGACCTGCTGGGCTCTGGCGATCCTTCCACCTCAGCCTTCCAAGTAGCCGGAATTACAGGCATGCGCTACCACGCCCGGCTGATTTTTTGATTTATTATAGAGATGAGGTCTCGCTGCCCAGGCGGGTCTCGAACCCGCGGGTTCAGGCAATCCACTCACCTCAGCCTCCCAAAGGCACGGGATTATAGGCTGAGCCACCGAGCCCGGTTTACCATAGTTTTTTAAAAAAATCTGTGCTTGTCATTTCTTTCTTCATTTCTATTTATCAGACTAAAATTGTTTTGTTATTCCTAAAGCTACCTAATTGTATGGTTTTTAGTATAGGTTTGGTGGCACTAAATTATGTCAGTTTTTATTTTCATTTTGTCTTTTTTTTTTTTTAGACAGAGTCTCATTCTGTCACACAGGCTAGAGTGCAGTGGCATGCTCATGGCCACCGCAGCCTCAACCTGCTGGTCTTCAGTGATCCTTATGCCTCAGCCTTCTAAGTAACTGGAACTATAGGCACATGCCACCACACCTGGCTACTTTTTTGTATTTATTGTAGAGATGAGGTCTCGCCAAGTTGCCTAGGCTAATCTCACATCCCTGGGCTCAGACAGTCCTCTCGCCTCAGCCTCCTAATGTGCTA
This sequence comes from Carlito syrichta, assembly GCF_000164805.1. Lineage (NCBI taxonomy): Eukaryota > Metazoa > Chordata > Mammalia > Primates > Tarsiidae > Carlito > Carlito syrichta. The sequence continues at coordinate 312,128 of NW_007255019.1, read as the reverse complement.
GGATTATAGGCGTGAGCCACTGTGCCTGCCCATTTTGCCTTCATTTAAAACTTTGCAAGTTTTTGTTTCTGAATACAGAATTCAAGGATGACTGGCATTTTCCTTCAGCTCTCCCTCTTTTAAATTGTGTGTGCTTAAAGTGTACAAGTGTAACTTGGTTACGTGGTATACTGCAGAGTGGTGTATCTGTCACACCATAATGCATTTTATACTCATTAAGTAACTTCTCATCATCAATCCTTCTCTGTCTCCTACCCTTTGAGCCTCCAGTATCCATTCTTCCACACTCTTTGTAATTCTGTTGTCTTCAGACTTAATTTTGTATGCTGGGAAAATCAACTAAAAATATTATTGCCCTTTTGAGTGTGTTTTTATCTTTGTCTTTGGTTTTCATCAGTTTACATTGATGTGTCTAGGTGTTTTTATTTTTTTTCCTTGTATTTATCATGCATTGATGGGATTGGTAGAATTTCTTTGATTTATTAATTTTAGATATTTCTTATCCAAAATTTTTTCAAATATTTATCTTACCCTATTCTTTCCTCTTTTGAGATTCTAGCATGAATTTAACAGGCCTCTTTTAAAAATACACTTTAAGCTGGGCTCGGTGGCTCAGCCTGTAATCCCGCGCCTTTGGGAGGCTGAGGTGAGTGGATTGCCTGAGCCTGCGGGTTCGAGACCTGCCTTGGCGAGACCTCATCTGTACAATAAATCAAAAATTAGCCGGGCGTGGCAGCGCACACCTGGAGTTCCAGCTGCTTGGAAGGTTGAGGCGGAAGGATCATTGGAGCCCAGCAGGTCAAGGCTGCAGTGGCCGGGAGCGGCCACTGCACTCCAGTCTGGGCGACAGAGTGAGACTCCAACTCAAAAAAAAAAAAAATAGAGTAGTATAGAAGTTCTTTAATGTTGTATAAAAAGGTTGTGAAAATGATACAAAGAGTTCCCATATACTCCACACTGAGTTTCATTTTCTGTTCACATCTTACATGAATATGGAACATTGGCAGCAATGAACAAAGCAATATTGCTTTATTATAATTATCTTAAAGTCATACTTAATTTCAGGTTAATTCATATTTCTTAGTTATTCCCTAATGCTCTTTTCCAGTTTCAGGAGTTCATCCACAATATCATATTTCTTTTAGTATTCATTTTGAGTTTCTCTATGCTGTAACTGTTTCTCAAATTTTTCTTATTTTTTATGAATCATAGACTATGTGGTCTTTTCAGACTGACCTTTTTTTACTTAGCAATATGTGTTTAGGATTCATTCATATTTTGATGTTTCTGGACACTTCAGTCTTTGGCATTGATGAATAATATTCTATTGTATGCACGCACCAGATTTGTTTACCTAATCATTTATAAAACAGTATCTTGGTTGCTTCTAGCATCTGTTAAATATGAATATACTTATTTAAAATATTAATGTGTGAATTTTGTGTGGACATAAAATTTTAAGTCAGTTACAGAAATACTTAGGTATATGGTAGCTGAATTGTATGATGAGGCTATATTACACTTTATAAGAAACTGCCAAATTTTCTTCAAAATTTGCAGTACCATTTTGTCTTTCCACCAACAATGAATGAGAATTCCTGTTGCTCTGTGTCTTACCAACAATAAATATTGTCATTAAAAAGAACTACCCATTCTGTAGTTGTGTAATTGCATTTTGTTGTTATTTTTATTTGCTGTTTCTAATGACAAGTGATATTGGACATCTTTTCATATCTTATTTGTCATCTAAATACTGTATCTTCTTTGGTAAGTAGTCTGTTCAGAACTATTGCCCATTTTTTGACTGAGCAGATTTTTATTTGTTTGTTTCTTATTATGGAGTTGTTAGTATTCTTTATCTATTTTGAAATCAAGCCCCAATATGTATACATTGAACATAATACATGTTTTCCAATACATGTTTTTCACAGAACAAGTTATTTGGATTTTAATAAAGCTCAACTTATCATCTTCCCTTTTATGGATTATGTTTTGTTGTTGTATCTAAAAATTCATCACCAAACTTAAAGTTATTTGTGTTTTCTCCAATGTCCTTTTCTAGAATTTTTAGAGTTTTGCATTTGTACTTTTAGGTCTATAATCTATTTTGAATTATTTTTTGTAGGTTATAGGTTTTTGCCTAGGTAATTCATTTTTTATATTTTATGTATGGAGATAACATTTTTCCAGAATCATTTTTTAAAAGACTATTCTCTATTGTTTTTTTAAAAATCTTTGTCAAAAATATTGCATTGACTATGCTTGTCTGGGCCTATTTCTGTTCTCTATTCTGTTCTACTGACCTATTGTCTATTATTTCACTAATATCATACTGTCTGTATTGCTGTAGCTTTGTAGTCCCTAAGTAGAGAAATTTGAGTTCCCCAATTTCATTCTTCTTCAATACTGTTTTGGCTATTCAAATTTATCTTCCTATAAGTTTTAGGATCAATTTGTCACTATTTACAAAAGAGATTACTGAGAATTGTTTGTGATTACATTGAATTTATAAATAAAATTAGGAAAAAGTTGAATCTTAATAATATTAACTCTTCCAACCAATAAACATGAAATGTCTTTTCATTTATTTATATATGTGTTAATTTAATTAGTGATTATTATTATTTGGCTGTTTTCACATACCGTTTCTGCATAACTTGCAATAGATTTATACCCAAGTATTCTTTTAACTCCTGTTGTAATTTTTTTACATTTCAAATTTCAATAGTTCATTGCTGATATGTAAGAAAACAATTGACTTTTGAATGTTGGCCTTGCATTCTAAGGCCTTGTTATGTCTTTCCAGTATAGTTACATGATGTTTACAAATTGACTGATTGATGACAAACATACCTTTATTATTGGAATGATTCCCAGTTGTTCATGATGTATTATCCTTTTTATGCATTAATGGATTCTATTTGTTAATATTTTGTTAAGAATCTGATTTCTATATTCTTGATCACTTTGGTCAGTAGTCTTGTAATTTACTTACCTGGTTTTTGTGTTAAGGCAATATTGCCTTTGTAAAATGTGTTGCCAAGTGTTCCCTCTACTTTTGTTTACTGGGGAAAAAAAATGTGAGAATTGGTATTATTTCTTCCTTAAATGTTTGGTAGAATACACCAGTGAAATTATTTGGCTCTGATTTTTTAAAGATAATTATTAATTGTTGATTTAATTTTTGAGTAAGTGCAGGTTGTCTGTTTCTCCTTCTGTTGGTTTTTGTAGTTTCTGTCCTTCAAGGAATTAGTTCATTTTATACAAGTTAACACATTTGTGGGCATGGGATTTTTTTCATCGTATCATCTTACTATTTTTTGAATACCCCTAGTATCTTAGTGATAAACTTTTTTTCATTTCTGATAGTGATCATTTGTATCTTTCCTCTCCCTTTCTTGGTTAGTCTGCGAAGAGGTGAGGTTTGTCGATTTATTGATATTTTCAAATAACTAATTTTAGACAATTGATTTTTTTCTAATTTTCTTTTGGTTTTAATTTCATTGATTTCTGTTCATTTTTATTATTCCCTCTCTCTGTCACTTGCTTCAGGTTTAATTTGCTTATTTTGTTGTAGCTTCCTAGGTTATTTACTCATAGGTTATTGATGCTAGATCGTTCTGCTTTTCTAACATGTGCATCTCATGCTGTAAATTTTCTTCTAAACACTACTCTAGCTGTATTGTATCAATTTATAAAAGTTGTCTTCTCATTTTCAATTTGGTTCAAGATATTTCTCTTGAGACTTATTTTACCTATGTGTTATTTACAGGTGTCTTGTTTAATTTTTATATATTGGTCATTTTCTGTCTTGGGTTTAATATTTGCTGTTGCTGCAGGTAACAGTGGCTTGTTTCCACTTCTCTTTTTTTACATTTTTTTTGGTGTTTATTTGAAAGGTGTGGGGTACAATTCAGGATTAGATAGATAAATGGTCATTGTACAGATAAAGTTTGGGTCTGCCTTTGGTCTAATTCCTCTTTTAACTATGAATTTCTTTAGTACTCCTGAGTAAGTCTCAGTATTTTAGAGTACCTTTATCTGACCCTCTTCCAGTAGTCAAGAGTACATCACCCCTTGCTCCATCCCCTACTTCCTAATCATTTTTCTGGATGCATCATTCCCAATTTCTTTTCTTGATGCTCCTGAATGGAAATGCCATGATTTTTCTTTTATTTTGTTTTTGCTTGTTGGGGAGGAGACAGGAAGGCAGCTAAGACTTTGTCCACCTCCCCCTACCCCCGCTTGCAAGAGTTTCTCATTCTCATACTAGTTCACACTCAGACACTATCAGCTATCAAAATTGCCATTTTGGTGTTTAGTTTCCGCTCCTGATAAGTAGATATCACTTTGGTGTCTTTCTGGATATGTTTGTCTCTAGATTTTTGAAATGTCAATTTGGCCTATGACCTCAGTTACCTGATGAGCCCAAGAAACGTTGTTGAGCTTTGGTATATACAATCAATTTGTTTTTATATATTGTAAAGAGAAAAATAATGAATTCCAAACTGTTTTGCTGGAGGTAAAACTGAGATTTGTGAATGTATTTCTTCTTCATGTCCATGGTGACAAAAATGCCTGCAAATTCTTTTTTACTCCTATCATTGAGAGGAGAAGATTTTTAAAAATTTATTTTTGTTTTGCTTTTAATCTCCCCTTACTGGGGTTGCCATTAGTAATGTTTTAATAGTACAACAGTAGAATATAGCAGAAGTGATGTTTTGACAGCCCCTAATTGATACTTTAAGGATATTGTCATCTTCTAGTTCTTTGTTGGAAGGAATGCTCTTGAAACACTTGCATTCAGAGCCAAGTCACCAAATAAAAATTCGACAGAATTCTCTGTTGGAACAAAAGCCCACGTGGAAGAACACCAAAGCACCAAACATGTGAAATAATTCCTCTTTAGTAGTTTTGTATCTAGTAGTTATATGGAGCCCAGACATCATGGAGCTTCAATATGTAGGTTCTACAGTACCATGACTAAATTACTCATTTGTGAGGAATGATGTGGTTTTATTCAATCACTAAGTGTTTGGAGAAACTTGTACACATAACCACCATAATCGCCTATGTGTCTTTTATGCTTCTTTGAATAAATCTGAATATTCACCAACAATATATTTTTCAGAATTACCAAATCTGTCTACAGTAGTGTCTGGTAGGCTCTTAACATATTTACTATGTCCTTAATTTACTTATGTTTTTAAGTTCCAGGATTTCTATCTCAGCTTTTATAAAGGTAATTTCTTTCTTGACATTCTTTTCTCATCATCACTTTTATTGAACTCCCCCCAAACTGTTGTGTTCTGATCTTTTTGTGTGTGTGTAGTGTTTAAATAATAAAAACTTTATAAACTCTGGATAAGCCTTTAATTAATAGAAGACAATTGGTGTAAGGGCCTATCAATTTTATCTAATCTGGAATTTGGTAAGTTTAAGGCTGGATTTCAGCCTTTGTAAATCTGTGATATCACTCACTGGCTTGCTCCTATTTACAGGGTCAAGTTCTTCAGAGCTCCTAACCAAATTCTGAGGCCTTTTTTCTAACAGTTTTCTTCCTCCTTGGTGAACTCTAAGCTTCCATTTTACCTCTTAACACAGTGAGACTTGTGAAAACTGTATTTCACATTTAAGCTGCCAGCTAATACTCTGTGCTTAGTTTTGTTGCCCTTATATATCACTTTATTTACACATCAGTAAACGTGTTGAGAAAAAAAATTAACCCAGTACATTGGGCTTACTTATTTGCTCTTCCTCCTCCTTACCATGGTAATCCTTAACTCTCTTTTTTTCCCACCATTGCTATGAGATAACTAAAATCTCTGCTCATCTTCTCTACGTTTTATACACTCTGTATTCAGCATTCCTGGTTGGCACCACTTATGAATCTAAGAAAAACACAGCACAGACTTCTAGACTTGCCTTAATGAATTTTCGTTCTTTCTTTTTCTCTCCAGCTCTAGAAACCTTAGGAGTTCTTTTGTGTCTTTTAAAAATGTCACTCTTTGGTGACTTTAGCCAGGTATTTTTGTTGTTACCAGTAGTATAGATGGCTTAGTATAAATTGGTTCATCATAGGCAGAGATGCAAGAGCCTACATTGTACTATGTTTTAAAAGCTTCCAAAATAAAAAGTAGTGTTTTTGCTTGGAAAGATCAACTGTCTGGAAGCCATGGAAACACTTTTGTTTTCCTAGTGTTCATTTTTTTGCTGTCATTTATTTAACCACTTGAATATAAAAAATTAACAAAAACAAAATTATGCAGGGCAAAAGTTTGTTGCTCTCAGAATAGTTTCATCCTGGCTTAGAATATAACAGTAAATTACATAAACCAAACATCAGCTAATTTAAAACAATTATATTTGATTTAGTACTCAGTTATGGGTGCTAGTGTGTGGGGGAAAATATGTGCAAAATAATAAGTATTAAATTGACCTTGCTACAATAAAGAATTAGTTACCACATTGTAATCAAATCTTTTAAAGGTCAGCAGTTTACAAATTTTCTGGATTTAGTAAGGTTCCTGGTATGGTCTTTTTGACACAGTATTAAGAATTGCAATAAAGAGTAACACCTGTAGTAATCTTTTAAGAAAATTCTAGCATCATTGAGAATAACTTTCGGAGGACTTTAATTGGGGGAAAAAAGATAAACAAGATGGAAGGCAGAGGCGGTAGGATCTCTGGAGCCCAGCAGGTCGAGGCTGCAGTGGCCGGGAGCTGCCACTGCACTCCAGTCTGGGTGAACGAGTGAAACTCCAACTCAAAAAAAAGATAAACAAGAAAGCAAAAAACAAAAACACAAAAAACACCAGCCTTTGTAAGAAGAAAATAGTCCTGAGCACCCAAATAATCTCTGAAGAATGTTAAAATAACTCATCTCTATGGAATTCTGATTTGGTGGGTCTAGATCTCAAGCATTTTAAGAAGATCCACAGATATGAGAAAGCCCCAGGAGGGACAATAATCAGATCACCAGCCAGCATCTAGCCCTTAATTGGACAAAAGTGTCCCTGATTTGATAATTTGATTAGATGTACACCTGGCCATTAAAAATATGAGTATCTCACTTTCATAATTTTGATAGTGCAAGTACCAATATTAAAAAAAGTCACGAGTGACCTAAGTCCTTTCTGTGAACTCAACATTCCTCTTAGCAAAATGAAGAACAGCAGAGGACTGTCACTGATGCTTAGCATGCTTGGATTTCCCATTCGCAGTTTGGAACACTCCTGGGCAACCCATGTGAGCGGGAGACATTTGGAATTATGCTGAGATAATCATGTGCAGAATCAAACCATCGGGAAGTGGCCTAGCTTGACTTCCACACACACCTGCCTTCCACTGAAGCTATAATTGTTTTATCTACTCATCATTCTCAAGAAATGGCAAACTGAGATAATCTCTTGTACAATAAATTTATTTGGGAAACACCTGGAAAGCGAAATGGAAGGGGAGCCAAGGAGGTTGTAAGAGGCATCAGGCTTCAGAGAATTTCTGTTCCTGGTGAGGCTGAGACAGAAAGAGCACTGGGTGGGTAAGAACAGTTAGCTTAGGACAGCTGTCCCCAGACCCGGGCCCCAGACCCCACCAGTTCGTGGCATGTGAGGAACCAGGCTGCACAACAGGAGGTAAGTGGCAAGTGGAGCTCCACTCTCTGTCACACATGCAGCAGCATTCAACTCTCATAGAAGTATGGGCCCTATTGTGAACTATGCATGTGAGGGATTTAGGTGGCGTGCTGCTTATGAGAAATTAATGCCTGATGATATCATTCCATTCTCCCCTTCCCTGTCCATGGAAAAAATTGTCTTCCATGAATCCAGTCCCAGATGCCAAAAAGGTTGGGGACAGTTGGCATAGGGTATACATCTAAGAATGATTTGGGATGGTTATGAGATATTCTTAAGCCAAAATTTCTCATCAGACTTTTGTCCTTTGCAAGAATATGACTACATTACTGTCCCTGATGCACTCAGTCTCCGACTGGAAGAAGCTGATGGAAGTGTGACCTGACTCCCATACACATAAATGTCATAGATCCAGACAAAAGTAACTGGGACCGTCTTTCAGTTAGGCTCCCCACAATGGAAGATCTGAGAAGTAAATTTTCATGGTAGCCACAGTGATGAACTTAACCAAAGTTGTAATAACTGCTTTCAATAACCTAATAATACATGGCATCAATCGTTAACAAGCCATTTGTGTGCACTAAATGAAGGTCTTTCTTCATATTAATATATTTCCCAAAGGGCTGGTTTAATTAAAGCTATTCTCTGAGTCCCCCCCCCATAAAACTTTTCTAACACTTTCATTTCCATCTTCACTTTTAGCCCTGCAATGGCACTGGAAAATAGAACTGTGCTCTTTTTTTTTTAAGATGTGGGGTACAATTTAGGATTAGGGATACAGGTGGTCATCATACAGGTAAGGTTTGCACCTCATTTTGGTTCCCACTTCACCTGGTTTTTCAGGTATCCTTATTGATGTTATGTGCCCCTTCCCTCCCCTGGAAGTTTCCAGTTACTGTCAATCCCTTTCTTATCGTATTATGGTATGTGTTCAGGGTCCACTTATGAATGAGAACATGTGGTACTCAGTTTTTGTCTGTGATAGATTACTGAGTATTATAGACTCCAAATCTAAGATGCTGTAAAGTCCATAATTTTGTTCTTCTTTATGGCTACATAATGTGTTCTTTAAAGAAAATCATACACAAGACATTTCCCTTTATATGTAGAAAAGAAATGACACACCCACCCATCCACCTCTGCTTTGAACTCTATGAAAGCATAATTATTTTGTGATTTGTCCTTATGGAATGCCTCAGAAACTTAGTTGATGTAGGTGACTGTGAGGATGGCTGTTTCAAGTGCTAGGTATTTGTCAGAATGATTGTTCCATTCACAGAGATTTTCTTAGAGGTCTTCTCTGTAAATCCATCAGTGTCTTGACCCATCTCCATGTCTGACTGAGTTGGTGGTGGAGTCACTTGGAAGCAAGGCTCATCAGGTTCTCTCCTCTTAAAAATCGAAGATTATAATAAAGACATCTGGGGGCTGAGGACGAGTCCCCCTGAGAAATGTGTTTGTAGAAAAAGTGCTTGGAATCTGGATATTTAGTCCCCTTAGACTGTTCCTTCTTGAGTCGTGTGTTGAATACAACTATCAATTATTGGGGTCATAACAGTCTTCTCCCAAGAAGTCTTATTTTAGTGTTAATTATCTGGAACTGTAACCAAAGAATCCAAAGAGTAAAAAATCACTGCTAAAAATTACTTTCAAAGATGCTGGAACTCAACAATCCCAGACACCGAGGATTAAACAACCAAAACTGAAATATGGTTGTCAATTCATATATGGGCCCCCCAAACTGACAAAAACTTAGATCCTAATGAGTAGCAGATGGTGGTTCTGAAAGAAATGGTCAATTAGCTGTTTAGAACATAGTCAGCATTCTAATGATAATAACCCCTTTGGAGAGCAGGGATTCCTCAGATGATGAAGGCATTATTTCAGACTAACTCAGCAGTCAAAATCTAAATGCTACTAATTGTTGTAGGAATTAATTTTTATTAAGCTCTTACTTAAATGTGTGCCAAATTCTCAAGTTCAAAGCTTTATATGTATAATTAAATTTACTCACCACTGTCAATTCACAAAAAACATTCTATCATTTTCTCATTGTGGAAATGAAAACTAAACAAACAACAAATAAACATGCAAAAACCCAGTGACTTGATGAGTCCGTAGTCCATGGTCCCTTGGGCAGCAGATCTGGAGTTTGAATCCATATCTATCTGACGTGGAAGTCCAATGAGCAACCTTTTATTTTCACTGTGTCCCTACGTAAAGAGCGCTCTTTGGGCTACAACAATGTGCTGTGTCATCTTCTCAGTATGTAAGTTATTCCTTTCAAAGAAATACAATTTATTTTATTTAATTTTCAGCTTCTCATAAATTTCTTATAGAAATCTGTGCTAATGAGATTGAATCAAGCTGTAAGGGAGATACTGTACTAAAAAATATTTATTACAGATTATATAATGGAGACAATGTCTTAGTAAATATTTATTATATAATGTCCTGAGTTGTGTTAAATAACATATTCTGATTATAATTCCCAAAGTTATAATTCCTATTGCAAGGGCCTAAACGGGCAACTAAACGATAGCACTTGAAAAGAGCAGTGTCCCATACAGAAGGGGAACCCAAAACAAAGCAAAATAAAACTGGAATTTATTTGTAGAAATGGTATATTTTTTTCCTACATGTTTAAACTTTAGTCACCTTCAAAGTACTCTCGTTTGGCACAATACATCTTTCGAGACACTTTTTCCACTGCTCAAAACACTTTTTGAACTCATCAATTTGATGCTTTTTAATGTTTCTGCCATTTTTTTGTTTCACCTCTTCCACCTCAGCAAAATGTGAGATTCTTTTAGGACTTTTTTCATCCTGAGAGAGACACACACGCAAAAAGTTGCTCGAGGTGTCAAGGTGAGATCGGGTGAATAGGGAAGGTGGGGCGCGGAGGTCAGGCTGTTTTGGGTCAAAAACGGCTAAACAGTACAGTGTGAACAGGTGTGTGCTCATACACCACCCATCATGGAATGGACAAATGCAGTGAAAGAATCACCAAAAAATGTTCAACTGAGGCTGAACACAGCCTGTCACCACAATGCTAGCTGGTACACTGATGCTGAGGTGTTCTTAGAACTCTTACCTGAGGGGCAGGGGAAGCCTGAACTATAAAGGGCTTGCCCTCCAAAAATAATTGCTTTTTGTGGGGGTCCCTCCCCTTGTATTCACCTTAGAAACTGGGGCGGGTAAAAAGGATATGCACAGATTGCAGAAGGGATGTGCTGAAGCTCCTTACAGAAGATTCACATAGGAAACCAGTTTGCTACATTGGATAAGATCAAAGGAAAAATAACTCTTCAGGGACCAAATTTATTTTAGTCAAATGTGGACTCTAAAAAAATCAAAAGCAATAACAGCACTCACACACATCAAATTAATATTCCAACATATATTGTCATTATATTCAACCTGAATTAATGTAGACTTTCTCTGGCGTCTTTGTGGATTTGACCACACTGTGAATCCTTTCATAGATTACTTCATAGGATGGTGAAATTCTGTAGAAACTCCTGACCCCAACGCAATCCCTGACAAGGTTCATGTAGCTAGCCTGGAATGCCTCACGAATCCAGACCCAGCCTCTGTGCCCTGTACACACTAGCTTTGGTTGCTGCATGCAGTAATCTTAAGTAGATTTTCCAGTGAAAGCTGGAACTCAGATCAGGGAACACTGACTATAAGAGGAGGGAGGGAGTGGCCCATGACAGCACAATGGGTACCTGGTCGACTAGTAGGGGGTGGGAAGGCCAGCTGGAAGCCCAAACTTCACCCACATGCAGCCTACTTATGTAGCAAATCTTCACTTGCACCCTACAACTCTAAAATAATAAATAAACAAACAAGCCAGGCTCGGTGGCTCAGCCTGTAATCCCGCGCCTTTGGGAGGCTGAGGTGAGTGGATTGCCTGAGCCCATGGGTTCGAGACCCGCCTGGGCAGCGAGACCTCATCTCTACAATAAATCAAAAAATCAGCCAGGCGTGGTAGTGCGCACCTGTAATTCCGGCTACTCGGAAGGCTGAGGCGAAAGGATCACTGGAGCCCAGCAGGTGGAGGCTGCGGTGGCCGGGAGCGGCAACTGCATTCCAGTCTGGGCGACAGAGTGAGACTCCAACTCAAAAAAATAAAATAAAATAAAACAAACAAACAAACAAATAAATAAAGCCTGTGTAATATCAAGGTGATCTTTCTAAATAATCAACTGAATTGATACAGTAATTCTCAACCATTAATTTTTCCTCCTCCTACTGCCACAGGGACACGTAGAAACATTTCCAGTTGCTGTAATTGGGATTGCTACTAGACTCTGGTGGATAGAAACCACGGATGCTGCCAAATATCTATAGTGCACGGTATGGCCGCCCCAAACAAGGAATCATCTGATGCAAAAATGCTGGTCATATCAAGGTGGAGAAAACCTGTCTTGTGGGATTAAATACGATGCTTAGTATATTTATTATTAATTATTTAAAAATATGAAGCATAGATATTCAGTTCAAGCTGTTCTCGGCACTGAGGCTTCTGCAATGACAAGGCAGAACCCCTGCCCTGAGAATTCGCAGTATTGAAAAAATGTGACCTTGGGAAAATCCTTAAACTCTGAAATTTTGGTCCCTTATCTGTAAAATAGGAGTATATAATAATATCTATATTGTTCATTTATATTAAGGAGAAAATGCATTTATAGGCAAGTTCTTTTCCATACTTTTTCTCAAGTCTTATACTTTCTGCCCCCTTAATCCCCCACATGCTTTTAAAATGATGCACAGCATCCTCCCTAAGAAACTCCTTCAGTTTTTGATAGTTTTAATTATCCTAAGACTTTGATCACATTTAATGCAAATATGCATTTTATTATCAATCCCAAATTGGAATAATCCTCACCCTTTTCTTGTCCACACCTGCCATGGAAGTTGCTAATGCTAATAAAAGCACCAGGCGGAGTTCAGGTTTAGAAGGAGCACTTGATAAACAGAAACTGCTCTGCTTTCCAGTTGGTCAACAATAGTAGCACAGGGAGATACTCCATAGCAGGTGCTGAACCGGAAGCAGGATAGTGCAATGCAATTATAGTATACCCCATTAAGGGGACAGAATTCTACAGTAGCTCCTATGCCAGGGACAATTCCCAAACTACATTCCCAAAAGTCTTCCATGATCTTTCAACTTGCAACAGACAAGTATAAACAGACCCAGATAAAATAAAACAGAGTCCCCAAATCTCTAAATGGTTCAGTGATATAAATCAAATATTTGATTGTAAGAGTCAGGGAGGAAACTTGCCCCTTATTATAGCAACAGGACAGCATCAAAGCCTCACATTTCTTCTGTGCTTACAACAGACTGGGTGCTGTGGTTTAATTCTTACTGGAGCCCAAAGAGGTGGACACTGTAGAGATGCAGATGATGTGTCTCGAAGACTGAGGACCCACTTGCAGATTTATCAGCACCAAGCAGAGTGCTTCAAATTCCACAATATCTAATGTTTCATTTTAACAACAGAGATATGCATAAAGACCTATTTTTACTGGGTCAGGAGTAAGAGAGTTTTCATTTGGGGTACCATTTTTAGATTACTTCATATTTGCTGAATATCTAACTCGATGAATATCTAACTCAAATGTAGTCGGAATACGTGTCACCACTTTCCTGACGAACTTTCCATCACTTGGTGGAAGAGCTATTCAGACTGAAAGAAGTGGCAATTTTGTTGATTGTGTTAAAGGTAAGCACTTTAACATTTGATAAGAAGACATCATCAGTGTCCCCAGTATCGGTAACAAAAGAGGTCAGAATATCAAAAGAAGGATTTCAATGATCTACAATGTCAAAGTTGTAAAAACGCAATTCCGTCTTGAATTTCTCCTTCCCTTACTCACATGTGTGAGGTGACCTTTTAAGTATTAATGATGAAATAGCTAAGAAGGCCATGAAATTATCAACTAACTATATATTATGTAAAAAGGCAATTTAATTGAAATCGGAGAAGAGGACTAAAATATGCAGTATGTATGTTTGAGGTTTTTCTCTTGCCTTTGGACTCTGGAGGTAAGGAATGTTCAGTGTGATATGACGGTTCATTTTCCACCACCTCTGCTGTCAAAACCTTCATCCGAATGTCTTTGCTGAGACCCAGAATTCAGAAAAATGAGAGGACACAAAGACCAGTAATAACAGAGAGAACCTCCAAAAGTTTTATGTGAAACTTGATTTTCCATTAGTCAGATAGTGGGAGCCTCAGAGCCTTGATTTAATAGGTGGAGTTTGAATTTCTTTCTTTCTTTCTTTCTTTCTTTCTTTCTTTCTTTCTTCCTTCCTTCCTTCCTTCCTTCCTTCCTTCCTTCCTTCCTTCCTTTCTTTTTCTTTCTTTCTTTACAGTTCTCACTCTGTTGCCCAAGCTGAAGTGCAGTGGTACAATCATGGCTCACTGCAGCCTTACCTCTTGGGCTCAAGAAATCCTCTTACCTCAGCCTCCCAAGTATCTGGGACTATAGGCATGTATCACCACACCAGGCTGATCTTTTCTATTCTTTTATTTTCTTTTTTCTTTTCTTCTTTTTCCTTTTCTTTTCCTTTCTTTTCTTTTCTTTTCCTTTCCTTTCCCTTTCCTTTCCCTTTCCTTCCTTCCTTCCTTCCTTCCTTCCTTCCTTCCTTCCTTCCTTCCTTCCTTCCTTCCTTTCTTCCTTCCTTTCTATAGAGGAGGTCTCACCACGTTGGCTAGGCTGGTTTCAAACTCCTCGGCTCAATCAATACTTCTACTTCATCCACCAAAAGTGCTGGGATTACAGGCATGAACCACTGTGCCTGGCTTTAGTTTGAATTTAACAAAGCTTCAACCAACTACAACAAAGAGTCCAGGATTTCTAAAGAGTGATACTGATAAGTGTAGATAAATCCTTTGTATGAATTAATCTTACTCTAACACCACAGTAATTCTACTCAAACAACTTCCATTGGACATAATGAACAGTGAAATATATATTTTTCACTAGTGAAGACAATAAAATTTTGATTTTTGTTTGCTTTGGTTTCAACTTTTAGTACAACCCATTGGGATTAAACTGATTGTTATAAGGCATAATGCATCCAGATTTGTACCTGAATTCCATGACAAACATATGTAAATTATTTTAGAAAGCTTTCCAATATCTCATCACCTAATTTCTTTTTTTAAAAAAATTTTTATTTGAAGATGTTCAGTACATGTCAGGATTAGGTACATAAGCAGTCTACACGCAAGTGAAGTTTGGACCTTCCACTGGTCCTCATCTCCTCTGGTTTAGGATCAAGTACCCTTAGTAATGTGACGTGTCCACCACTCTCCCCTGGCAGTGTCCTGCTATGACCAGTCCCTCTCTGTAGTATTGTGATAAATGTTCAGGACCCACTTATGAGTGAGAATGTGTGGCATTCAGTTCTCTGAGTATGATAGACTCTCAATACATCTAAAGTTGCTATGAAGTCCATAATTGTGTCCTTATTTATGGCTGTGTAATACACCATGATATATATATCACATTTTCTTTATCCAGTCCACTTTTGATAGGCAGCACGGTTGTTTCCATGTTTTCACTCTTGTGAATAGTGCTACAATAAACCCGCATGTACAGGTATCTTTTCTGCAGAATGATTTGAAATTTTAGTTTTCAAGGCATCTCATTTTGCAATGACTTAGAGCTACAATGATAAGTCAATCTAAGAACAAGTCTTTCAGTGAACATATATGCTCATTCTTGTGGTAAGTATCTACCACAAGAAATTGCCAGTTTGGGGGTATGTGTAGAGTTAGCTTCTTTTGGCACTGTTTAATAATTTTCCAAAGTGTTTCAGCAATTTTAATTAACATTGGTAATGTTAACATAAATAATAACATTTTATTCTTTTTTATTGATTATTTGTGTTAACACCTCTCTCCCTCCCTCCTTTCCTTCCTTCCTTTTCTTTTTCTTCCTTCACTGGCCTCTTTGCTGTTCCTTAAACACACCAAGTGTACTCTTACCTTAGGGCTTTTTTACTTGCTATTCCCTCTGCAGAAAGTTAATTCCCCAGATGACTCATAACTCATACCTTTCTCCTTCATGTCCTTCAGATGTACAGATATCACCTGTGAGAGAGGTCTTCTGTGTGTAACCTAAATAATGAGCAAGTGCTTCTCACTCTCTGGTCTCTTGGCCTTGTCTATATCTGTCACAACACTCATTATAACCTGAGATATGCTGCATTTGTATGTGAATTTCCTTATTTTTTTGGTCACTCCTTCCCCTGTATTATCAGCTTCCAGTAATTTTGTCTGTTTTTTTGTTTTGTTTTATCCCCAACATGTAGAAGAATGCCCAGTACACAGAAGATGCACAACAGATATTTGTTGGATAAATTTCTTCAACAGACATGTATTAAATACCTACTATATATCATACACATAAACTAATTTATTAGATCTAATTTACTATCAGTTTAATACAGTTAACTTGAAAAGTATAACTATCTTATGGGCCGTATAAAGTCACATTCTAAAAATAGGAAAAAACACATTCTACTACTTTAAAATGCGTTTACCCTTTTGGAGTGTAAAAATAAATAGCAAATACTGCTGATTAATGACAGTTAGTAATTTACAAGTGCTCTCCAATTTTGCATGCTCAATACTCCTCCAGCTCCCTAGTCTTCAAAGAGATATAAATTTAACTTCTATTGACTGAACTAGCAAAGACTTTACTACTGGTTTGTTTTTTTTTTAAAAAAGAGTTTATTTTAGACAAAGTTGTTTCTGCCTATGATTAGTTTTCTAAAGTCCTGGATATTAAGACATGCTGTGATGTGCTAAAACAAACAAACAAACAAATAAACAAAAAACCTGCATTGGAATCTCTCTTTGGCATTGTTTGATGTACATTTACTAGGTTTGCACCTTTCTGAGTTTTCTGCCCTAAACTTGACTGTAAGACCCTGGAAAGTAGACGCGCCGCCTTTAGATTTCTTGTAGGCCCAGGGTCCATCTTCAAAGTGAGCACTTGCAGATAGCCAACAGCAGGGACAAGCTGAATGAGAAGGAGGTGCTACCCAGAGGATGAGACCCAGGGTTGGGATCAAACAAGTTAGGGTGAAATTTCTTCTCTGCCTCCCAACTATCCGTATGATCTTTAGCAAGGTCTTATCTCTTTATTCATTTATTTATTTAATTTTATGCTGGCGACCGGCTCCAGATGAGAGTCAGGGCTTGAGGCGAGAGAATCAGGAGCGGCAAAGAAGTACAACAGGAATCACCTGCTGGGGTAGAGTTCAAGACTGCCAATTTTTATTCAATTCTTACATGCTTATGTAGTTATTTTTACTGACCCCTGTACCCACAAAATGCAACACATGTTACACATTAAATGCTTACATCATGTTTTTTCCTTTTGTTTATGGGGAAGTTGACCTTTACAAGTTTCATTTTGTTCCTTCCTGCTACTGGTGGTGTTATTTACGTCTGGATCAACAGACAAGAACCGAACAACAGCTGCCAAAACTTATTAACTAGACCCTCTAACCTCTAAGTTTTTTATTTTTGCTACTCTATCTCCTTTCTATAATACAACTTAGCAGCACTATATTGGCTTATTCTTAAATTTTATATAATTCGCTTATCTTTACCTTTTATATTTACTATTCTCTATCTATTACAAATTTATATTTGTTAATCTTAACTATTTTACTTATTTTCTTTTTTTTTTTGTATTGGAGTCTTACTCTGTCGCCTAGACTGGAGTGCAGTGGCCGCTCCCGGCCACCGCAGCCTCGACCTGCTGGGCTCCGGCGATCCTTCCGCCTCAGCCTTCCAAGTAGCTGGAATTACAGGCATGCGCTACCACACCCGGCTGATTTTTTTATTTATTGTAGAGATGAGGGTTCGGGCTCAGGCAATTCACTCACCTCAGCCTCCCAAAGGCGCGGGATTACAGGCTGAGCCACCGAGCCCGGCTACCTATTTTCTTAAAACATGCTATAATTAAAAAACCTAAATCTAATCTTATACTTATATATACTTTTACTTCTATCTATACTATGAATATGTATTTAATATATTTTTATACCTATTTCTAATTTTATTCACTCTAGTCTTTTAATCTAATTACCTAAATCTTATTCAAATCTTAAACTAATTTATTATCTTATTTCTATTCTTTAATTATTCTATAATCCCTCTAAAATCTAAAATCAGGTCTGTGGCTTGTTTTTCTCAAATGCCATTCAAAAACATTCTCTTATGTCTCAAGGGGGAATATTTTGCTGTTTTTCCTACATTAAGTTCCTATACAGAGTTCCACTGTTTTCTTACCATCCTCGCAAGTCCTGATTAACGTGTTATTTGTTACAAGCGAAGTGTTTTTTAGGCCTATGCACGCATTCCTTTAAGACTAAAGGGGCCCGTCAGTAGGATCCATGGGGCTCTGCCTCCACCATGGCCGCTTTCTACTGGGGCTCTGCTCCCAGCAAGCGTTTTTTCCCATTTTCAGGTAACCTCCATTTTGCCTCGTTAGGGGTTGAGGCTTCCGGCAATTTTAAAGATGGAGGGTACAATTCAGGATTAGGTATATAAGTGGTCATCGTACAGGTAAAGTACGGACCTCCTGTTGGTCCCCACTTAGCCTGGCTTGAGATCACGTACCCTTATTGATGTTGTGTCCCTCCCTCCACCCTCCCACCCCTGGCAGTTTCCCACTACTGCCAATCCCTTTCTGATAGTATCATGGTAAGAGTTCAGAGTCTGCTTATGAGTGAGAACATGTGGTACTCTGTTCTCTGTTCTTTGTTTCTGTGATAGATCACAGAGTATTGTAGACTCTAAATTCATCCAAACTGTTATGTTATCTCTTAAACCTCAGTGTTCATACTGGCAGGATGAATGCAAAAATATCAATAATGCTCTTCCTAATTCAAACAAATTAAAAGTCAAAAAATAAACATTTAGATAAATGTTATCTAAAACAAATAGTGACAGTATCTAATATGTGTTTTCTCCAATTTTTTTTTCATCTTCAGTGATACCCTCTGTCCTCCAGACCATGGACTTTGTTCCAGAATAAATTTCTTCTTTAAACTTTCTCCACTTTGCTTGTCATAACACTTTCTTCTCTTTTGAATGTTTCCCTAATCTATCAAATTGTGTTCCCTGATTTCTTTAATTTAGAATCTGCTGAAGTCACGCAGTGGATATTCCCATGAGGTGACTTTAGAGGACTGGCGTGTTATTCTTTTTTTTTTTCCTTCAGCAAGCCACAGATCTCTACTGAACAAGTATGACTGTGTTTCAAAAATACAAAATTCTGTAACTCTAATACATCTGCCTCAAAGCTTGACATTTGGGTGTATGTTAGAAATACATATGTTTTCTGCTAATACCTTTTAAACTATCCAAGCGGATGACAGCCTGCACCTAGAAAAACACAGATAGCAAAATGTTTTCAAGAGAATTAGTGTGAAATGCCAAGAACACTTAAGTCATACATTTTGTATGGGCTGAAGGCTCCTCTCGCTAAAGAGCAGAGTCTCAATGACTCATGTGCCAAGGGGAAGCATTCTCTAAAGTTGCAGCATGAATTCATGTGACATGGACCTTCCAGCAGAGAAGTCACTTCCTGAGATTAGAAATCAATGTCTAATCCAAGGAAATGACTTGGGACTGGGTAATAACAAAAGATTCAAATGGAATATTCTTTCTAAGATTGGTCAGTGAGGTTTCTTTGTCTTTCAGATCAATTTAAATAGAGTATGTAATGCCAAACACAGCCTCTTCTTTTGATTTTTTTTTCCACTGAGAATCTTTTGGCAGTTGGTGATTGTTTCTGAGGATTTAATATTTTTCTAGTTTTGTCTTTTTCCCAGCATCTATGTATGCTAATACTATACTTATTGAGGCAGAAAAATGGCAGATAAATGGCTGGGTTAATGAGCACAAGGACTAGATATTTTCTATGTCTACATTTATGTATTTTTTTAAATATCTCGATCTATCTTTCTGCCTACTAATTTACTTGCCTATCATGTATCTGTCTTCTAGATCTATATCTATGTCTATCTATACTTTATTCTAAATCTATATGTCTTCATCTATATGAGTTTATTTGATTTTCTACTTTACAAATGCTATTATTGCCCCAGATGGTGAACAGAGTCAAAAACAAATTTTGGAAAAAAGCAAACGTATTTTCAAATGAGGTTTGGTTGTGAAACTAGTATCGGTGCAGTTTCACCACTTCTGAAAGTTACTTCTGGACATTTCTTTCACCTCTGAAGAAGTAGCTTGACTGACTGTGAAATCGATGGCTAAAGAATTTGAAATGTGTCCCATAATTCTTCTTGAATAGGAATCTCACCTTAAATCCTAGTAAACTGATTAGTGTATTTACAGTATTGGTATATTCAAATTTAAAGTTGCATCCATTGCAAAAGATCCTTGGCATCAATTGTCTCTGGAGAACAGTAGAAACTGAGCTTAAAAAGAAATTCTCACTGTCACTTGAATTAAGGTCACACCTCTAATGTGTTTTTCAATGCTGTCAATGTGTTTAACCCACGTATATGATTCTATCTGTAGGTACAGAGAGATAGGCATTCATATCTATAAAGACATCTATCTAACTACTTTATCTATCTATTTACCTATCTATCTATTTATCTATCTATGTGGAGGACCATCCCCCAAAACACCCAGAAATATCTTTTGGAGAGCAGGCCCCGTGTAGTATACTTGAAATTTGTTCCTCTGGATCAAACGGTCAACTGCAGTTTCTTATTTGGAAGTTATTTAGAAGATTGTGTCACTATTTGCAGAAGAAATATTCCAAGTCATGGCAAACAGGCGACGCACCTGCCAATATCGCACTGAGTGTTCAGCAGTTTTTGACCAAAAACAGCATGACCCCACACCCCACCCTCCCTATTCACCTGATCACATCCTGAGCGACTATTTTGTTTGTTTCCCTAGATGTGCTAATATATGAGCAGATGCCTTTCTCCTTTCCTTCTTTTAGCTACATGGCATACATGGCTCTGTTCACCATTTGGGGCAATAATAGCAATTGTAAAATAGAAAGCCAAACAGCAGGAGCACTAAAAGTTATCAAAACTGATGAATTCAAACACTGTTTTGAGTGGTGGAAAGAGCATCTCTATGGGTGTGTTGCATTCAATGGAGAGTGCTTTGCAGTCAGGTTGCTCTTGTGCTTAAAGCCCTCCAGTGGTTTTTCATTTTGCTTAAAATGAAATATGAACTCTCCACTACAACTGACCAGACCCTGTGCAACTGACTCCTGTTTCTCCCTTTCATTTCACATCCTCCTTTCTTTGCCTATCCCTCCAGTCACATTGTTCTTTTCTCTTGCAGCCACAGAAAACATTTACACAGGGACATCAGATAAGACGTTATCAACAAGGTGACAGTTTAGCAAAGAGAAACCTGTATGAAGAGACACTGGCCCTTCAGGTCCAACTTCTGGAAAGGTCCTGAAAGGTTAGGAGCTCCTCAGGAATTATAATGCCCATCATGGCCTCAGTTGTTCCTGCCTGAGCAGCTTAGCTGTAAAGATTGTCTCTGGCCCTCAGATGTTTGGGAAACTGAAAGAATTAAAGAGAGGAACAGGGGGAAAGTTTGTTAAGAAGATGAAAACAGTAATTTTAGTGACAGAATACTATTTCTTTAGCTGGCCTGTATGCATTACTATAGCAGAGAGTTGAAGTAGATGAAATTGTTCACTGTCTGGCCACAAGCTTATCCACACCCTCTCCACTGGCTGCTCTTTCACCAATATCCTGCCTTGAAGACTTCACAAACTGTATAAGCCAATACTTCTAAATGCACGGTCACATATAACATGTAGCTAAAAGTAGGAAAGAAGGAGGAAGGCATATGCTCACATATTAGCACATCTAGGAAAACACAAGAAAGAAATGAATCCAGCGATGCCTAACTTGTCCATAAAATTAGAAAGAAATGAATCCAGCGATGCCTAACTTGTCCATAAAATTAATCAGGAAGGCTCAGTGGCTCAGCCTGTAATCCCAGCACTTTGGGAGGCTGAGGTGAGAGGATTGCCTGAGCCCGCGGGTTCGAGACCCGCCTGGGCAGCGAGACCTCATCTCTACAATAAATCAAAAAATCAGCCGGGCATGGTAGTGCATGCCTGTAATTCCGGCTACTCAGAAGGCTGAGACGGAAGGATCACCGGAGCCCAGCAGGCGAGGTGCGGTGGCCGGGAGCGGCCACTGCACTCCAGTCTGGGTGACAGAGTGAGACTCCAACTTAAAAACAACAACAACAACAACAAAAATTAATCAGGAAGTTCCCTGTTAACAGACTTTCTGGAGTCAGGCAGACACTTTTTTTCTTCCCTGTAATACCTCATATTGTAGGGGTGGAATTGTAAACTTTCTCACTTCCATCCTTAGGATCAGCCTTATTTGTGGGTACAAAGTCTGGGCTTTCTAATACATTTTATACAAAAACTCAAATGTTTCCTTTAACAGACTCTTGTTAAAATATCTCTTCTGTTGAATCTTAAGGCTGTATACTTTCTATTCTATTCTATTCTATTCTATTCTATTACTGAAATGTTTTCATGATCTTTTCTCCTGTCATCCTTGAATGAGAAAACATCTGATCTAGCATGATGTTGTACTATAAACATGGATGGGGAATGTTTCCCCCTTGATTCCCTCCCCTGTTTACCTGAATTTTTGTTCTAGCATTATCGAATGGAGACTGGTCAAAGTAAATGTCCAGTAACCCAGCAGCCTGGGGCTGGAGAAGGATCGAGGGTCCTGGTGGTCTGAGTAAGGAAGCTGTTCCTTTGTGGTTTGTCTTCTCTTTGTTTAAGGGCTCCACTGTAATGATGGTCTGCTGTCTGAACCTACTGGACAGCTCACATAGTCAGCTTCTTTTTTAAAAATTTCTATCTGATCCAGAAGGGCGAAGACTAGCTACTCTCTGCTGACTCCTGTTTCAGGTCTTGGGTGTCCTGGCTGGGACCTCTCACTAGGGCTTCTTTATAAGCTGTTCTTCTTTCAATGAAAAGGACTCCCCAGCAATGAGATCCACACCCATCTTATGGGGTTGCCTGCTTTTCTGCTCTTATTCACAGGTGAACATGGTTGTGAGTTTTGCCAACTGCTCTTTGGGGTGCAGGTTTATGGAAGACCCACTCAAACTACTTTCAACAAAAAGGAGGAATCCACTGATAGAAAGAACTAGAGTATCCAAGAGTAAACCCGATTCTGTGACTAGGTTCAGGGACTGAAAACTTCCCCAAGACTCTCCTCTTTTGCTGTGACTTTGGTAATGCTAGATTTTGTTTTCAGATTCCACACACCTCCTCAGGCCCTTATGACTAAATATTTATTGTTACCTGAGAAAAGGTAGCATTGATATCTGATAACTTATTGGGAGCCCCAGTATTCACACTATTAGTAAAAATCAGCCCAACATATGCTAAAGCCCAACTCTAAACAGAGGCCACCATGCTATGATGGATGGATTCAAAAGGATTCATCAGATCTGAGTCACCTGTCTCCCTAGGAACTAATTACTGCAGTGGGGATGGATTTTGGATGCTCTAGTTGGTAAAAATAAAAACCTCATTAAAATCCCCATGTCATAAAGGTCACTAGAGCCAAGTAAAATGTGGCACTATGAGCTGAAGAAATGATACAAACATCAATAATTGTCCCAATATCCACCATTTACTTCTGGTGATGCAGCATTATTTTATCATAATAGATTCAAACTCTTGTGGATGTGGAAGGTTCTTTACTCTTATTACCAACCCATTGAAGCTTCCTGCTTCTTTACATACTCCATTTTGTATTTTACCAGGGATAAAGAATTTGTGCTGACACCAGTGTTTAATTTGAAGATCTAATTGAAGTTTCTCAATTTTACATATACTCTCAGAACGGGTAGCAAATTCCCTGGGTCCCTAATCTAGATGAAGAGAGAGATTTAGGAATTCAGTGCCTGTCTGTTTTGTCAAAAAGTCTAGATGCTAAGCCAAAAGGTCTAGATGCTCTGCATAAGAGATGATCCTTTTTTTCCAGACAGCCAGAAACATTATTGTCAAAAATTCCAGTTTACTTATCCTAAAAGGAAATGGAACTGATATCATTGCAATTGTGAGGTGAAGTAGAAACACCATCAGAAAAAATTCCTGCTGATTCAGAATGTTGTGACGTCTGAAATGTCCTTTCTTCCAAGGCAATGTGTTGTAAACGTACACCATTTATTAAAAAAAAATGACTCCAGCTCTATTGAGATATAATTGACAAATAAAACATGTATGTGTTTAAAGTATACAACATGATGTTTTGATATGTGTATACATTGTGAAATTACCACAATCAAACTAATTACCATATCCCATTTCACATAATTACCATTGTGTGTGCGTGTGCCATGAGAATACTTAATATGTAGTCTTAGCAGCTATTTCCAGTATGTGATCTAGTGTTATTAACTAGAGTCACCATACTAATCATAGGTCTCCAGAACTTATCTATGATGCATAACTGAAACTTTGTACCCTTTCAATGAAAAGGACTCCCCAGCAGTGAGACACTGATATCTCCCCATTTTTCCCTTCCCCCAGCCCCTGGCAACCACCCTTCTACTCTCTGTTTCTATGAAGGTAATTAGTTTTAATCTACGTCCTGGGGTAGCAGTTTCACTAATCAGATACTCACATTCCGGCATTGATTAGCTAATTAGAAATCACCTAATTAGAACATCCACAGTCCAGAAGTTCTCACAAAAGCCTGCCAGCTGTCTTTATCTGTGTCTGCTCCACACTGGAGGTCTCACTAGCTGGTGTAATGTATATAGAAATGGATTGCCCTTGGAAAGTTTAGTGGCCTGATAATTAGCAACAAGGATGTAGAAAATGGTCTTTTACTGATGAGCTAAACTATATTAGATTCACTTCCCATACCTGCAAAACAAGATCTAACCATCTCACAAGTCATACTCTGTACACGCAGGGAAAACACGTAAAGTCAAATCCCTAAACTGTCTTCCACCCAGTCACTGACATAGTGAATTCTGGTTGTCAGATGCCAACTGTAATGAATTTCTGCTTTCAGAATGTTGTCATAGCTGTCTCATGTGACTCTTTTATGGCATGTGTCATGAACTCAATCATGTTCCCTAGAACTGATGTGTTGATGTCACAACTCCCAATGTGAATGTATTTGGAGATAGTGCCTTTAAATAACTAATTAAGATTAACTGATATTACAATAATGGGGCCGAATCCAATTTAACTTGTGTTCTTATAAGAAGAAGAGACACGAGTGATATGCACACAGAGAAAAGACCATGTGAGGACCCAGAGAGTAGATAGCATGTGCAAGCCAAGGCGAGAGGTCTCAGGAGAAACCAAACTTGCCAGAATCTTCCAACCAGAGCTTCTAACCTCCAGAACTGTGAGAAATAATTTTCTGGTATTTAAGTCACTGAGTCTGTAGCACACTGTTATGGCAGCCTGAGTAGACTGACACAGAATATGTGATTGGACCACTTAAAATGACAGAGGATCTGGATATCGTATAGTTTACAGATCAGAATATATGGACTGTTTTGTTCCTAATTTCTAATATGTATTTAATTAACAACTATTCCTGTGTATGGCAGGATTTGTTCTGAGACTTTGTTTCTTAATCTGTTGATGAGTTGGAGAAAAGGCTAACTCCTTGCCTAGCTCAAAATTTCACAACTAGCTATTATCTACTTTAAAAACAAAAAAAGAAAAAAAGTTGCACATTGCCCAAGGGGCTGAGGCCACTTCACAACACTCTCTCTGTGACCATCTTCGACAATCTCTGCAAATACACCTGAAATAACCTGATAACATGCCCAGAATTTCACATTGCTCTAAGGAGCTGGTTTGGGGAGCCCATGGCAGTTAGAATTCTTTCTTCAACATAATCCCTCCTAAGAACTGAATAAAGGACCGGACCACATGAGCATCCAATCACATGGAGGCGATCACCATTACAAGCAGAAACCATCAATAGAAGGCCTCCAGTCTCAAGCACACAGCTTCTCACTTAGTAAGTAAAATGCAAATTGATGTCACTCCTGCCAGGACAAGGAACATCTGGGGTGAATGGAAATAAAGCTTCCTCTCAGGGGATGCAAACCCTCTCTGTTGAATATTTTTAAGGCACACTCCCAAAAGGCAGGTTCAAGAGCAGTTCCCACTCTCCCCTGAAACCAATCAGTTTCCACTATCACCTAAGTCTATTGAAAAGCTTTAAAGTAAAATAATACATAGGATAATTCTTGCTACCTAGAAATAAGTGTGTTTATTTATATCTGAATATAAAGCCCCTTTAAATATAATAAACTTGGGCTTGTCTTACTTGCACAAATTAACATTGAACACATATTCATTGATGGTGGAAGAAAGCATATATATATTGCTAAGTTTTAAAAATGGCTTTTTGTAAAATGGGTGTCTTTTTTTATATTTCTTATTTCTCCTAATTTTAAAAAATTTTCTAGACTATTTTTTCTAGTCTTGTCTATTTTTTCTTTTTCTTTTTTTTTTTTGAGTTGGAGTCTCACTCTGTCACCCAAGCTGAAGTGCAGTGGCACACTCACAGTCACCCCAGCGTCGACCTGCTGGGCTCAGGGAATCCGTCCTCCTCAGCCTCCAAGTAGCCAAAACTATAGGCGCACATTACCACTCCTTGCTCATTTTTTATTTATTGTAGAGACAAGGTCTTGCCAGGTTGCCCAGGCTGGTCTTGAACCCTCAGGCTCAGGCAATCCACTCGCCTTGCCCTGCCAAAGTGCTGGAATTACAGGCTAAGCCACCACACCCAACCTAGTCTATTTTTTCGAGTCTAGAAAATACAGAAAGAGAATGAGGAGGGATAAGAAATATGAAAAAAATGGTAACTATTTTTCTAAAAGTCAGAAAATGATGTTAATAACATTTAAAAAACATTATAGCAATATGCATATGGTTTCTTTCATCATTGCTGAATATGTGTTCAATGTTAATTTGTGCAAAAAAACAAGCTTAAGTGTATTATAATGTAGTGTTCCTTTTGAGACACGACAAGCTCTTGTTTCAAATCTGAATATAAAGAAAGAGGCATATAGTTTTTAATAATAGAGTATATGCTATCTCTTCACCTGCTAAAGAGTCTACCATCATTGTTTGAAGGAGCACTAGATTTAGACTGCTATAGAGAAGTCTGTTGTGAACAATAGGTAAGCAAAATTTCTGGTCTGTGATGGTATATGAAAGTTGTTCTATTTTTGATTTGTATATTTGGAATCTGAGTTTGCCTTCACTAATATCCTGAAAAATTACCAGGCCAAAAACAGTAACTTGGACAATGGGTCGGTAAACATCTCTCCTTACCTTCAAGAAGCTCCTACCTTTAAAAGGTATACATAGATAGAGATATAGAGATATAGCTATATAAGCACATAAACATTTTATGTACATTCATATATGATATTTAAGGTATATTCATATATCATATACAATGGTATTATATATAATAAATAAAATGTATAAAATATAATAATTACTAAAAACATACAGAAAAATAGACTTCCAGTTCTGGTCAAATGGAGTAAACATATCCCACCCTACCTAAAGTTACCAGAAACAGCAAACGAAAAATGTGCAAATATTTGATGAATCAACTTAAAATCAACTAAAAATTATTTATTGTTTTTCTGAAATTAAAATTCCACTGGATGTTCTGTATTTTATCGGTCAGTCCTAACCCTACCTATTTCAATTAACATAAAACCCCTAGACATCCATATGAAGTGACTGCAACAAGACTGAATGGTGAAACACAGGCTTAGTAAAACAGAAGGAAGATATGTGGTGAGCACTTCAGGATTTATTTTAGCCTCCTGTGTATTTTGAAATGGATGGAGAAATGCCCACGGCTCATACTTGCCAATAAGCACTGCCAACAAACAAACAAACAAACACAGAACTTAATAAATTAGCTATACTAGCTGGAGACTGGGGAAGAGGAGCTGCCGTTCTGATTCTTTTTGACATCACCCACTGTGCTGACTCCAGGAAAGAGATGGGGCCCTTCTCAAAATCTGGACACTGTCATCAAGGAGATGGTGAAGTGGAGATCTGCCAAACAGCCAAACCCTATATCAATAATTTGTTCCCTCTGTACACTCCAGAATTCTGCAGGAGCATTGGAGATAGAACATTTCCTTAAAGAATGATAAAAAGCGAGAACAGATTGCTACTGGTCAGTTGGATACAAGGAGCTTGCATGCTTGCAAATTATCCTGACTTATGCCCACACCTGTTCACATAAGGTCCGAAGACTCACGCTTCATTCTGAGAACACAAACCTTTAGCACCTGCCTTGTTCTTAAACTGGGCTGTCTCAGGGAGGTCTGCAGAACAACCCAAAGTCTTCTTCCCTGGCCATAGATAGATTCTGGTGGCCTCAGGGAGTTTTGCTTCCTGCCCGAATTCTCCTGAGGCTTCAGCCCATCAGGGTACTCAAGTCCTGGATCCCCCAAAGTCTTGGCTGAACCATGAGAAACACAGGACCTTCGACAAATAAATAGGAAAAAGTCCCTCACCTAATGCTGGAGTGACACCAAAGCTACTCAGCACGTATACCGGGTCTCATAAAGACATCTGCGAAATCATCTCTTTCAGCTTCTGCCAATGGTCATTCTCTCATAAGCCGCAAACAAAATTCCCAGTGGGAAGCAAACAAAACTCTGTCTACATGTCTGTTGTCCTAGACAATTTCTCCACTTCATTCCTTAGTGGGTTACAATTAAAGCACCTGCACAAACTTCTTGATTCTTTGTATGTCTTATCCACTGAGCCTTCCATGCTCTACTTCATCAGTTTCCCATGATCATGAGATACTTTCAAAATTAGCTGGTGCTTGGGACAACTGTGGATACAAAATATATAATTGGAAGTTGTAATCTCTCAATGAAGATAAGGTTTGTGCCTATAAGCATTAGCAATACAAAGAGACTGACACTTATGTATGATATTGATATATACACCTAAGTCCATAGAACTTGAATCTGTATTTTTTTTCTAGTCACCTAACTGCATGTCTATCTCTGCATCTGATTTTTTAAGACTTTGCCATGGAAGGTCATAATAGAGACTATCATAAAGTGAAACTATATCTCCTTTCCCTCTCCAATTTTCTCTCCTTTCTGCTTGAGACAAAGTAAACATTTTCCTGCACATCAGTACCTGGAGGGCCCTCCTGACAGTTCCTCTAGATCAGTCCTTCAGCCTGGATCTCAACTTTGCTCCTCCTGGACTTCCAGTGTGCAGATATTGGACAGATGCTCCCCCCAGCCTCCTGGTCCTCCTTTGACAGTGAGCAGTTGTTCTTCCTCGGTGGTGTTAGAAGTCAAAGCTGGATACCTTGTCAGTGCCTGCCCCTGCATTCATTTTGCAGGAAGTCTTCTTCTGTTAGTGGTGACTGTTACTACAGAACAATACCTGGAGATATGGTGACTTAAAGCAATCTTACTGTCTTTCCCCTTCCATACTTAGAGCAGATTCCACACTTAGATCAGGCAGAGCAAAGGGTGATAAAAAAAAAAAAAAACCAAATAGCAAAGTCAGATCCTTTCTTGAGTTTACTTTGCTTTCTCACTAGAGTTTTGAGACCCATGAAGGCAGCGCAGGTAGGAAGGAAGACTGTGGATACAGGTAACCTGGTTAACATCTTGGTTCTGCGACGGTCTACCTTACAACATAGTGCTTGAAAACTCTGTGTCATATTTTGCTCATTGGTAAATGAGAATTTCAACACCCATGTTACAGGGTCATTTTGCCATTTCAATGAGTTAAGATGCAAATATGCTTAGAACAGTACTTGGCATATGATGAGGATTTAATAGACTTATTATTATTGCTATTGTAATTAAGACTTAGGACATTTTCATGGTTCTATCGTAGTTCTGTTTTTGTGACACATAGTTGATTCATTACATTTCAGTTGTTATATAGCATCCCATCTTATCATTTTCTTATATGAGAAGCTTCTCTTGAAATTCTCACTTGTCAGCCACCAATTCCTGCTTGAACTTGTAAGTTGAAATTCACTAATTCCCAGAGAAGCCTCTACATTTTTTAGATAATTTGCTTGAGATAAATATACAGAAATATTGAAATAATTGGTATGTTCACTTCTAAGATAATTGTCAAATCACACTCCACAAAGGTTAGAATAACTTTAAATTTTATATTAATCTTTTTAGGTATTCATTTTCTGTCAGCAATTAGAACAATTTTCAAAATATTTCCTAATCAGTGAAAGAAGTAATTTGCAGTTTTATTTTTCTTTTATTACTGAGTTTTTTCTCAAATGTTTAATTTTGACATTTTTTAAAACACTGCTGACTTTCATATTCATGCTCTTTACTAATTTTCTTTCTAGTGTGTTCTATTATAACTAGATGTTTTTGTGATTGTTCTGTTATGAGTGTGTGTGTGTGTGTGTGTGTGTGTGTGTGTGTGTGTGTGTGTGTGTATTCTGTAAGGCAGTGTTTTTCAGCTTTTTTTCATTATTGACCCCTTCTTCCTTGAAGAGACATTTAAGACCTTATTTACTCATCACTTCCCTTCCTCTGGGAATTAGTGAAATGTTAATGCCACAGATGTGTGGCATACCAGTTTGTATACTTCATCTATGCATGTGTTATTTTGTGCTCCCTGCCCCCCAAGTTTGCCCTTTTGGGAACTATCTCACTGCTGTTGAAAATGTGTGGTGTGAGGAAGGAACAAAGGCAGGGCATTTTCAAGGGGGACTTCATTTCTCATCTTGTATGCACGCTGCAGACATTATATCAGAGCACACTTTCCATAGGGCATTTACTGTTTGTCTATTTTGTTTTTTTTTCCTATTTGTTTGTTATTTGCCAGTTAATTCACTCCTGATCACATTAAATCCTGTGGGACTTTCTTCCTAAAGGTCCTGTCCCCTCTCGTGCCTCCTGGAGGTGCCCCACAGCATTCGATTTTTTTTTTATCTTTCTGGCTTTTAGAGTAGCTGTTTTTAAAATGTTCTCCTGCCACTGCACATGGCTTCAGTGAGATGTGCCCCTCTGGTCCCAGGGCTCACTTTCCCCTTCAGAGTTCTCCAACAGTAAAACTCACTAGGCAAGGAGTGCCCTATTTATCACTTGTTATTTTTGGTTTTATTTTTAATTTTTTTTTTAATCAATGTGTTGTGTTCTGGTAGCCTGCATTTGAGATAAGCTGCTGAAAACAAATTTCTTATATCCTTTGCCTATTACAAAGAGTTAAAAAGTCTAACCCAGAAAAGCTCTTGGTATTTTTGGTGTTCTCATTCTTATAGTTGTTGTTGCTGTGTTGTTATTATTGTTTTTCACATAAGAACTATAGGGACTGTCAATACAAACAAGTGAACCACAAAACTTTTGTTTTTAATTTTGATAAAATACACATAACAAAAAGTATTATTTGGGGCATTTTAAAGTACACAATTCAGTAGCCTTTATAATGTTCAATTCAGTGCATTTATAATGTCTTGCAACCATCACTACTAGTGTCTGGAATTTTTTATCGCGCACATGAAAACCTCCTACCCATTAAACAGTCACTCCCTGTTCCTTTCCTTCCCAGCCCTCAGCAATGACAAATCTGCTTTCTGTCTCTGTGGATTTGCTTCTACTGGATATTTTGAATTGTAAGGGTCAAGTATTCAGAAACAAATTTTAAAATTGCAACTCAACAACAAAAATATAAGTACAATTTTTAATTTGCTAATTTACATATACATTTTTTCAAGAAGATACACAAATGACCAATAGCCACATGAAAAAATGCTCAGTAGCATTAGTAATTTGGAGAAATGCAAATGACAGCCCCAACGAGGTACCACTTTCCAAACAGTAGGATGGCCATAACAGAAAGAAAAGAAAAGAAGAGAGAGAGAGAGAGAGAGAGAGAAGTAAAGGCAGACAGTGATGAGGATATGTAGCCCTCATTATTGCTGGGAATAATGAGGTTGGAGCCCTCATTATTGCTGAGAAGAATGTAACACTTTGCATCCTGCATGGAAACAGTATATTGACTCTTCAGTAGGTTTAGATAGAAGTGTCATATGACCCATCAATTCTATTACCCTGCATGCACACCCAAAAGAATGGAAAACTTTGTTCAAACAAAAACTCCTGCAATTCACTTCTCCCTTTTTTAGGGAAGGGTTGTTCCTGGGACTCAGATTTTGTAGGGTCCCTCTGACATCCTCCCCTGCACACCACTGCGCTTTCTGAAGAAAGAGCAGCCTGTCAGCCCAGGTCACTTTCTTTACTCCTTGCCATGGGGCCTGTGCACAATCTGAACTCCTTCCGCATCCTACAGGGGTCAGTATTCAGAAATCTGTTGGTGTATATTTTGTCAATAGGGGAGACTATTGCCTTTTAGTACCAGACCAGGTGAGTTAAATATCCTGCAATATTTCAGACAGCCTGGTCTCACAAAGCATCTTCCTGATCCAGTGCTAACAGTGCCTGAGAAAACGCTGATAGTCTCATCTACATTTGGATAGATATATTTTTCTAGTTTCCCATAAATACTACTGTGCATGTACTTTTTTTAAAAAGTCATATCAGGAGAGACCTGGAAGCAAAAGGTAGGAAGAGTCAGACATCCGTGGTCAAGTTGCCATCTTACCCCAAATCCTTGCATTTTGCACATAATAAGTGCTATGTAAGTGGAAGAGCAGAGTACCAATTAGCAGGGATTATTTACTATTTACATAATAAATAGTATTACTATAGTGATATAAATCTATCTATAATACATAATACTTTATAAAATATAGTATATATTTATACATTTTATATTTTATTGTTATATATCACATATATGATATATAAATGCTATATATAATACATCACATGTAACAATTTTATATTGTTGTATATTATATATAATAGTTTTATATATTATGTATTTGCAGATTCTCAGGTCCCACTCCAGAATCCCAAATCTGAAATTTTGAGGCCAGACCTAGCACTTTGTTTTAACAAGTCCTGCAGGTGAGTTTGATGCTTGCTCAAGCTTGAAAATCACTAATATTGGCAATTGGATGACTGTGGCTACCCATCTAATAGCTCAAACCCAAGAACACAGCATTTACCAACATCTGGATTCTGATTATTCTTTCTTAAATGACAAAAGTGCTTCCTTTCCAACCTGTGTCTTGCTAGCGAAGGTGACACCAATAATGCAGCTTCTACTCATACATTTACTTCACATCTATTTATTTAACATCTATTAAGTAGGCTACTAGGTGTCACACAAAGATGTCTGCAAACAATTGTGTACCTCTCGACCTTCACTTTGCTGTTAAGGGATTAACTTCTGGTTGGAACTGCAGAGAAAGGTTGCTCATTGGGATAGTATCCACTAGACTCTGAGATGTCGTTGGGTTCTATCTACATCCCCAGTGTCCTCAGGGCTGATGGCCATACACCTGAATCCTGGGTGAATAGGGCAGGCTCCAGGCTGGGGACTGGTATCCACATAACCTGTGCTAGGTGAGCTATGGGGATGTGGGAACCCAGCAGAAAGGGGCCGATATGGACACGGAGCAGAGCAAGAGATCTTGAAATGAGGGACTGGGTGCACAGGTGGGCAGGGCTTGGCTGTGATGAGCTATCACGACCCAATGTATCCCAGGTACTTTAGAGGATGGACATTTGCTGCAGCCCTTTCTGCTGGGCAGGAAGGAAAACACAAACTCACAAAACAACAGGCAGAGAAAAAAGCCAGAAAGTAAACGGATGTGCTTTGCTTCCTCCCTAACCAGGATAAACCAGGATTTAAGAAGCAAATCTAGTTCTTGTGGGAGTTCAAGGTCAAAGGCACTGTTTTACTAGACTAGATATGAGTGTCAAAAGTCATTCCCGTATACCTGAGCAATTTCTGTCAACACCCACTAAATAAAGGTAAAGTTGGCTCAGAGGACAGATGACAATGGTGACCAATTCAGTCAATGGAAATTAAATGGTCTTTTATTTAGTCGTCTTTTTCTAATTTATCTCAACTCCCATTTTATTGGGAAAACTAAGTTAAAATTACTCTAACTATACAGAAATAAACTAAACTACGATACAGAAAAACTTGTAAATATGCCTTGAAAAAATAAAGAATAGCAAAGTTGTTCATTTTTTAAAATCTGCTTATTTCTAAATGTTAAGTGAGAGCACATACCAAGGCTTAAGCACATAAAACCTACTTTATGATTAAAAAGCTCATTGAAAATGGTCAGAATTGCATTTCTAATCCTTGATTATATAGCAAGGGCAAATTCAATCCAACTTCTTTAAGCACCAGAGAATAAGATCTTTTCCAATGCCATGAGAGGATTTCCAGAGCAGCTTTGTCCCTCTGGAGGAAGCCAGGGAGTGCTCAGTCCTTCACCTCAGAGGGCACTTGGGCTGAGGGTGGTGAAGGAGATGGGAAAGCTTGGAATTCACAGGGACTTATGGCCCACCGCGGAAGACTTGAGTTTGACTCTGTGTGGTGTGAGACACTGCTGAAGGTTTTCCAACACATAAACAATATAACTGGCTACTCCAGGTCTCAGTTTCCCCATCTGTAAAATCATGGGCTGTGGGAAACTCTATTTATTATTATTTGCTAATATCTATAAATTTAGGGAGTAGCACCAGAAAGAGGTAACAAGCCTTATGAGTCAGAAGGTAAGTTAGCAGAATTGCAAAGAAATGTGTATGTGAGTATGTATGTGTATGTGTATACCTAGGCATGTGTACACCTAGGCATGCATATAGACATACATACGTGTGTGTGTGTGTATGTTATTTGCCTCCATAAGAACGTGCATATTAAATTATTTGTGAATAACAAACTGTTAGCACATGTGCAGATTAAAAGTAGCTCAGATTGTTCAGGGAATCTTAAGTTTAGGAAAAGGCATTCAAAGGAGGTATTAAGGTTTTTTTATGCCCCAAATCAATAATTCTCAAATATTTTGGCCCCAGGACCCCTTTGCGTCATTAAATACTCGTAATGGACTCCATAGGACTTTTTTCTTTTTTAATGTGGATTCTGTTTATCAATATTTACCATATTAAAAATTAAAACTGAGGAATGTTGTAAAAGTTTATTTAGTTAAAAATACAAAGCTCATAACATAGTAGCATGAAGAACTTTCTTTTTTTTTTAAGAAAACCATATTATTCCAAATAAATGAGGGTGGAAAATGGAAGTAGTTTGTACTTTTGCTAATCTCTTTATTGTCCAGCTTAGTAGAAAACAGCTGCTTCTGTGTTCAATCTGTTGCACTAATAGCCTCCAAAAAAACTTCACTGCACACCTGTGGGAGAAAGAGTAAAAAATGGTAAATAGCATCTCAGTATGGTTACTAAAAAGATTATTCTTCTTAGTCATCAGGAATAGAGTATTGGCTGTATGTCTTTAGTTCCAGGGTTATTGTGTCCAGCAAACTTCTTAATTTTCTACTTCTAATTAAATCAACAAAATATGTTTAAAAATTTATCAGGGCCACACATTCAAATGTCAATAGACACAAAGCAGGTAACACACACACAAGTCGAAGTATGAAGTGCAGCAAACAGGAGGCTGGAGAACCTGAGCGTTTGTGCTGCCAAACTCAGCTTCTGGATGGTGCCCAAGTGGTAATGTGGACTCTTCATGGGCTATGTTCCGATACTTCAAAGGAAGCCATGCATTTGTGTGTGTGTGTGTGTGTGTGTGTATGTGTGTGTGTGTTTACTATCTCTTATTTTGAATAAGTCAGAATCATGAGATAAAATTATAAAACCACAGTTTTGGAACTGCCAGGATGAAGAGTTTACACGTAATAATCCTTTGTCCCTTTTTTCCCCCCTAATTACAGAAGTAACCCACCTTCCTTGGGTCAAAGGACTCAGTACTAAGGGCTGGGCCCAACTTCTGCTTTCCACAGGTATTGGCTCTTTTTGAAGTCCTGGAGTTATTTCTCAAATGTCTTTGTTGACAGGTGGTGAAGTGAGAAACAAACCTAGGCCTATTTGGAAGTAAACAGAGATGAGCATATCAGCAGCCTCAGCTTCTCCCAGACACAACAATAAGAATTTCTCTGCTGGGAAAGCAAAGACAGAGAAAGGACCTACCTGAGTTCACTCCCAGTGGGCCATGGTGAAAAAGAGCCAGTCGCTTCTTGCATAAGCTGCTGTGGCTGCTGCTGCTGCTTTTTTTTGAAGGGGTGTTGGTGGTGGTGTTTTTAATTAAAAAGGAGTCTGTACTAAAGGTTAAAAAAACCAAAACAGAACACTGAGGTATTTTAAAATGTTTTCCCTACAGAGGAATAAAATGTCTCCATTTTAATTTTTTTTCCTCACTGTCCTCATTTAACAGTGCATTTTCCAAATCATATATAGATTATGGTTAGTAGAAGCAACCCCTGTTTTTTTCCAGCTCATCAGGATATAAGCCCAAACAAGGGCAAATGTAAGAATTAGATTGTATCTTTCAGAATATGTGCAGCATTGGGGAACCACTGGGGCAGGAAGGTGTTTCCCAAAACCAGAAAGAACTGACCTCGGTGCCAATAATTAGAAATGAAATGCTGGTGACTCTCTAGAGAGACAAAGGATGCAGCTATTTACACCTGAGAAGGATGTGCATTCTTCTCTGAGCAGGTCTGGGAAAAATTCCCTGAGGAATGATTTTTTATCAATCAAAAATGTGTGTGAGTGCATTGTGCTTGTATATTCCTCTTTCTCAATCTCACATTCTCCCCAAAACATGTTCTATTAAAAAAATCATTAATAAGCCAGGCTCGGTGGCTCAGCCTGTAATCCCACGCCTTTGGGAGGTTAAGGTGAGTGGATTGTCTGAGCTCACGTGTTCGAGACCCGCCTGAGCAACTTGGCGAGACCTCATCTCTACAATAAATCAAAAAATTAGCCAGGTGTGGTAGCGGGTGCCTCTAGTTCCAGCTGCTTGGAAGGCTGAGGCGGAAGGATCGCCGGAGCCCAGCAGATCGAGGCTGCAGTGGCTGGGAGCGGCCACTGTACTCCAGTTTGGGCGACAGAGTGAGACTCCAACTCAAAAAACAAAAACAAAAACAAACAAACAAAAAAATCATTAATGAATAATCTAGTTTTACATTTCAGATTTTTTTTGAGCCTTGCATCTTATGATTAAGGTTCCTTTATGCTCAAGCTAAAATTAAGTAATAGAGACACAGAGAATTAAACTCCAAGGTGGAGGAGAGGAACAGGTAAGGCCAATCAGCCCTTGCTCTTGGCCATATGCCTCCAGAGAATCAGGCATAGGATGTCACTGAGGCCAAGACAGAAGCAAGACAGCAACTATGGGCTGAGCATTCAGGGAGCAGCCAAGGCCCTAAGTGAATACAAAGGAACAGAAAGAGGTGATGGCAGAGGTCGTAGTTGTAGAATATGTGGAAAATACAGATAACTAGAAGGCAGGAAATAAAAATTGTCAGTTGGTCTAATACTCAGAGATAAGCTCTATGAAGATTTTGGTGCAAATCTTCTAGCCTTTCGTTCTTTGAAGTCAATAAAATCATTACATTGTAAATAATAACTTGTGACAGTTTAAAAATATCATGCATATCTTTTTCTATTAGCAAATACTTTCAGTGATATAATTTTTTTTTAGTGGCTGGCCAATATTATATTATATAAATAAACTGTTTTATTTACTCCAAGAACCATAAACTTAAATATTTCAGGATTCAGACAGGTAACAGAAATGATTGAAGTCATGATTGAGTGTAGATCAATACACTTCTGGGTACTGGGGTAAACAGGAAAATGCTTACAAGGCAATGGAAGGCAGTTACTATTTAAGTGCAGCCGATTTCTGTCATGTTAAGATGCAGTGTTGATGGATGTTCTGGTTTTTCAAGGAAAACCAACATCCCAGGATGTATTTTAAAAGCCTATTTATAAACATTGGCAAAGGATTGAACATTTTTTCTTTAAATCACTGAGTTGGCCGAAAAAAAAATACCTATAAGCAGAATTGTCCTCTTGACTTCCAGTGTGCAACATAGGTATGGACTTAACACATGCATAATTTTTAGACTTTAGTTTTTGCTATTTTAAGCTATGTAGAAATTAGAATATTTAAATTGAAATTGTTCGATAAGTGATTAAAACCTTAAGGTTAATATAACGACAGTTCGATTGAAAGTTATACATTTTAAGACTTTTGAAGTATATTGTAAAAGTGCTATAAAAATGTTTGTACTAATATATATCTCCAGCAGTTTTTACTAATAAGCAACATATTTTACAAGTTTGGATTATTATTATTATGTGCATAAAATTGTTTGTACAATTTTAAAGTATCAATATAAGTGGTATCTTTAATGTTCTCTGTTATTGAAAATGTTGAAAGTTATTTTTCTATTCTATTTCTTCTTTGATCAGTTATCTACTCACATGCTTTGCTTTGTTTTATTTTTGTTCTCCTTTTTAAATTTGTTAGAGTTTTTACGTATTTGGGATATTAACCGAGAGTTGATATTCTCCACCATATTTGAAATCACATACAACTCCTTCTTCACACATATTTAATATTTAACCATATGAGCACAATATCTCGTGCAATGATTTTCTCCTTATTGAAAATGTTTCAAGATTTGAAACATATGATATTTCTCCTAAAATGCAAGTGCACTATTTGTTGTCATCCACAGATGATCAGAGACCCTCTTATATGCAATCTCGCTATTTGTGTAGGGTGAATACAACATGTTTCAATGATAATAAAAAATTAAGAACAGAAGCATAAAAACAAAGCCAAAGGAAATTATGACATCAGATTAAAATCTTGCTTCTCCATGAAAAAACTCAGTGTTGCTCACCTCGAAATTACTGTATGAGTCCTGATGTCAGCACACGCTTCTAGTCTCTGACGCCCAGTCCCCAAATGGTGGTTACTGTTACTTAAGAGTTTGGATAAATTCTACCATCAGGACTCTGTGAGAGGACATTCACCTTTCTGTCTCCTTGAGTTTCCTTGAATAATGCCTTTGGTTCTTCGTATGATTTCAGAAGATCATGTCCAAATGCTCCCAAGCTCACAGGTTCAGTATACCTCATGTGTTAACTATGCAGGCTCTTTCCAGTAGGAATTCACTCTTCATCATTTTGCTGAAACTCTTTCCAAACTCCATCCAAGTCTGTCTTCCAAAGTGGAACCTGCAACATTGGGTGTCATGGCACCACTATTTTTTAATTTATTTATCTCTTGTGCATTAGCTTTAATGTATAGCATGAGGAAAGGATATTTTAACTGGGGCTGATGAAAATAGATGGTATCTCCTTAACTATTTCCATTCTAACTGAGACATTTTCACCTACAGGTTAGACTCCACTTACATACACGAATCACTTAATTTGTGTCCTTGGAAGAATATCGTCCTCCCACAATTTCTTCTTTGTTCCCTTGCCTGTGTATTCATATATTTCTAACAAAGGTGTTCTTCCCTTAAGCCTACTGATTTAAGATAACCTATTTAAAATGATAAGGTATTTCTTATATTACTACATTCTAATGTCTTTGAAGCCCCTTAAACACATGTATCATTGACTAATAACCTAAAATACATCTCACCTTCATTAACTAGATTTCTCTTCTGGTTGATATTCTCCAGCTTTTTACATTGCCATTTATCCACTTCATATCCCGGCAATATCCAGCTAAATGTGATGGAATTCATACGGAGAAGGAATTTAGATCCATCTCTGGAACACAGAAAGTATCATACATGTGTTTGATATTTACATACCATGCTGTTTCATAATTTTCTTCCTTTGCTCGTAGGCTCCTTCCTGGAATCCCTCATAATCTAACTGGTTCATCATTCTTTTAGGAAACTTTCTTTGAATCCCAACTGAGCTAAGTACCTCTCCTCTAAGCCATCATAATATCTTTTATATAAGCCTAATGTATGCATCTATCATTTTTTAGTTTCTGGATTTATTTTACTTAATATATAAGCTCCTTGAGGAAAGGGATTGGGTCTCATGTTTCCTTTATTCCCCATGTCCATGATAGCTCATGGAACATAACAAATATTTGGACTAAACCAAAGGGATTCATTAGGGTCATTTCTGAAATTCCTTTCAGCTCTAATATTTTATTCTACCTATTGGGTAAATGATCAAAGAAAGGCCCATTATTCTTCATTTAAGATGTATGAAATGTCAGGCTTCTGTCTCAAGCTTTATTCACAGTATAGTCAATAGAATTTTCTTGTGATTTATTGAATCTGCTTAGCCCATGTGAATATAATTCATCACTATAAGTCCAGAGAGCTCCAATGTTCCATCAGATTTGGGAATTGTGCCACTATGAGCACACCAAGTCTATTTTAGAATGTGGTAACTAACATTCTTATCACCTATACAGTAGCCTCTGATTGAATCACATAAATTATGTTCCTAAGTCATATTGCGTAAAAATCAAAGAATTCCTACATTTACTGGTGTGGGTTTTGGAGAAGGTGTTGGGAAGATACAGTCTAGACTTGTCAGGGTGTTTATTACCAACTCCCATCACATACTTTGAAATCTCAGTAGTACCTTTGGCTTGGTTCTGGCAAACTGTCTTCTGCTGCATACTGAAGAACTGGTGAAAATGTCCTCCAAGGTCCTTGCAGCAAGAGGAAAGAGACAGAGATATATGAAAAATACATCTCAGCTTTTAAGTACTGCATCCTAGAAGTGACGAATGTCATGTTCCTCCCAGAATGAGTCACATGATCCCAATGTAACTCTGAGTGAATCTGAGAAGTATGTAGGTCATGCTTTATCTCAGCCATGTGCTTCCAGATATTGAGATATTATCAAACACATGGTAACAGTTCATCTGCTATAATCTTGTATCTAAAGAAGAATTCTCTTCCAGTCTTCTAGGTTCTAGAACCTAGAGTCTGAGAAGTTCCCTTACCTACACTACAGCCTTTAGCTTCAAGCACAGGAATTACTGGATTGCAAGCAGCATAATACAAGAAGGATCCTTGTGTGTGAGAAAATAGATTAAGACAGAGCTTGTGGTTGGACCACCTTTATCCTCTCTATTGGTTTGTTTCAGGTCTGTTGCCTGGATCTATTCTTCTAATGAGTATTTAATGACTGTTCCACCTGCTCTCTGGGTGTGAGTCATTATGCCCAATGCCTTAATTTCCTGGAAGACAAATCAATTAAGCCTCAGGCCTTCCTGACCTCCCTTTGTCTTCGGTCTTATCCTGACAACGAGCATTTCATTAGCTCACTTAGAAAGGGCTCACCCCAATTTGTTTCTCCAGATGTTTTGGTCATCCTATGTCAGAATAAGATAAATTCTTCCTTCCAGCAGCCCGATAGTTTAATGCTGGATGATGTGAAGCTCTGTTTTGGTGTCAATGACTCCTCCCAGGAGACCCCCATAGCTGAGCCTCCCAGTTTTATTTAGATTCATAATCCTTAGTGACTGCAGGAAGCCTTAATTCTTTTTTAATACTCCAGGTTTATAATGAAAGCGCATAAATTCATAGGTACTGAGGGTAATTGTGGCCCAGGTGGAAGGCTTACTGTGTTGATATTGTTGAGATGTTCAAGTGGTCCATACTGAGTAAGTGTTGTGGTGAACTGTGCTGAAAATAGGACCCTCCTTTCAGTACACAAACTCTGATGGCAGAGCCTTTTTTATTCATTCCTGTGTTTTCTCTGCACCTGGTAAAGGGCCGTGTCCATAGATTGGTTTCAATCATGGATGAGTCCATGCGTGAATGAAAACCCCTGTGACAAGAAAAAAAAAATACAGTATTGGGTTTCTTTTTCATCTTCTCAGATAATTTCAGAATCCTCATTAAGAAATTCTGATGGGCACATCAGTGCCCCACTTATAAGCACACATGGAAATATTTTCATGGATCTGCCATGGGAATTCACAGGAGATTTGTGTGCACGTGTCTCCACTCACCATTTCTTGTTGGCCTCAAGGATGCACAACCCTATTGATGGAGTTAGTCAGAGTATTTCTTTCATTCTGATTGCCTGCATTTATATTTTTATTCTGTAACTTCCAAGCAAATTGTGTGAACTTAGGTAAATAATCTCTCTGTGTCTTGGCTTACTCACACATAGAATGGGATTGGAATATTTCTGTTTCCTGGGGGGTTTAGCCACCCACGCCAGATCTATCCCTTGACTAAATCCTTGCCAGCTCTGACTGGGCAGACCTGTCTACACAGCACTCTCTTTACACTCATCTTCACCTCTAGATTCCAGAAAATTCCCTGAAAACTTGTTCCTTCAGTACCAGCGATATCAACAGCGTTGTGTACTCTGATTGTCCCTTGGATACTACACTTTAGGTCTCCCTGTAATTGATCTACCCACTTTAAATACAGTTGATCCTAATTTTTTATAGATCTGACTTTGCGAATCTGCCTACATGCCACAATTTATTTGTAGTCACAAAATCATTATCTTCTAATAAGGCAATGCTCTACCTTTTTGTTTCAGCTCTCATACTGTAACCAAATATCCTTTTTGTGGTAAACTTAATGCCCCTTTTTTCATGTTTGCACTCTCTGTTTTTTGCTGTTTAAAAAACAGAAAAAAAACAGAAATAGCACAGTGCTCAAGTGCTATTTAGTGTTTATGAAGAAAATGTGTGTGCTAGATAAGCTTTTTAAAGGCATAAGTTAAAGAGCTGTTGGCCATGAGTTCAATGTTAATGAGACAACTATTTATATCAACTATTACATAAAACTATTTATATACATATGTAAATGCCTTTAGACAGGAATATACATATATTAAGTATACATATTGACTGATGAAAATATTGTGACCAGAGACTCCCAGAAACCTAACCCTGTATTTCCCCTAGGAGCAATGGTTCAACATTTGCAAATTCATGCTGGTGACTTTATTGAACAAACAATCCTGAATAACAAGAACTGATTATAATTTATTAAATGTTCTACAAATGACACCAATGTATTTAGGTCTCAGGTATCCATAGGAAACCTTGACTGATAGAATCATGGTTTGTATTTTATACATAGAATTTAAGAAACTATGAAACACAGTCCCTGCATTCCAGGCAAGTCCCACTAAGCAACCCAGGGTCTCTAAACGACTTCAACTTCTGCATGATGAACTTAATGCTCTGCCTTCTTTCTTGGACTAAGGGAAGCTACTGGAATGAGGTCTTTTCTAGAGTGACTTGCCCAGGGCTTCCCAGGCTCAGAGCCAGGCCAAGAAGCACATCAAACCTGTCCTGTACTGATCAAAGGCTCCATGAGAAAATAAACCAATAATATTTCATTGAATACTCTAACCCTGCGCAGGCATCATCTTTCCAGCTGCAGGCAGCTGGGACTATTACCTGAGACTCATGTATACAACATGAGACTGTATTGTCTCACCTGAGAGAAAACTCGACCAAGGCTGGTGGGATTCAGCATCTCAGCAACGTCCATTAAGGACCAAGATTCTTTTCATCTCTCTGCGCTACTGGCTATATAAATGGTTATAACTGGAATCTCATCCCCCTTTGTTTACAAAGGCTCTAAATTGCAAGCTGAGCTGCATATTTCTTTGATCACAGAGAGATAATGAGAGAGTTTTAAAAAATATTCTTATCATTTAACTGAAAAGTCAAAGTCCCTTATGCCTCATTGAGCTACTCTCAGTCATTAGTTTATTACTTGAAGCAATAAAAATTGCCAGAGAAATTCCTAACCCTGATTTCCCTATGCAATCCTGGCTTTGGGGATGGGATTGGCTTCCCTGCATCTCTAGGCTGAGTGAAAGAAAGGACAACTGAAAAAAAAAGTCATTTTACTAGGGATGAAAAAGGGATCAAAACAGTGACTTCCAATCATCGCAGCACATTGGAATCATCTTTAAAAATATGAATGCCTAGCTTTAACCACCTAGAAATTCTGATGGCATTGGCATAGGGTATAACCTCGGCACTGAAATTTTAAACATATCTTTAGGTGATTTTAATGTGCTGGTTAAAGGTGTAAATCATCAGCCCAGCCTACTTCTGAGCACTCTTTTCTGTCCACTTCTGTCATTCCTCCTGCCTCCTGCCTTGTGGCCTATCCTTGAGGGCTCTCATTCAACTTCCAGACAACCTAAAATCATTTCACTTTGATCTATGGCAAGCCCAGGCACCTGGTTAAGCATAGTGAAAGTACATTTCTTTTTTTTTTTTTTTTTGAGTTGGAGTCTCACTCTGTCACCCAGACCGGAGTGCAGTAGCCGCTCCCGGCCACCGCAGCCTCGACCTGG
>NW_007255019.1:238203-268063 GCF_000164805.1 Carlito syrichta | reverse complement strand
TTTGATTTATTGTAGAGATGAGGTCTCGCTGCCCAGGCGGGTCTCGAACCCGTGGGGTCACGCAATCCACTCACCTCAGCCTCCCAAAGGCGCAGGATTACAGGCTGAGCCACCGAGCCCGGTGAAAGTACATTTCTAATGAGGGAGAGAAGATGAGAAATGAATACAATACCAGTTCTGCTTTGAAGGACACTGGAGTGGCCACACACTCTAATTTCATTGACCTGTGTCTAGAGCTGTTTTCTTCAACTGCATTAAATGCATGAGTACTACCTTTAAAAAGAAATTCTTACGGGCCTTGATTGTTTCTTGAAATTATAGTGGTATGACTTAAGCTATATACCCATAAAATTGGGAGCAGATTTTTCATGTTTATCACTCTTACATAAGTATACAACTAAAATAT
Source organism: Carlito syrichta (assembly GCF_000164805.1). NCBI lineage: Eukaryota > Metazoa > Chordata > Mammalia > Primates > Tarsiidae > Carlito > Carlito syrichta. Next base: position 267,657 of record NW_007255019.1, on the reverse strand, counting down.
GTTTAAAAATGAAATGCAAAACAAAACAACACAGCAATTCAAGGTCAATTTAAAAACACAAATGTGATAATGATACTGTTTTTTTCCAAAACTTGTCCTCTGACTGCAGTATGATTATGGTAATGGCCATTAAGCTTCTTGTTTGCTGTTTTGAGTTATGCTTGTCTAGACTACAAGCATGTTTTAGTGACTCAACTTTACATTTTTTTCTCTAATTGTACACAATGAAATAAGTAGCCATACTGTATGTCAAGAGGTCACTAGAAGTATAATCTTGTACAAATATCCATTAATGATTCATGTCAAATTTTGTCATTTTTATGAATATTAAACACAGAACAATACTTCTTGATAATAGCTATAAAAACAAAGTCAATGCCCCACGCTAAAATTATGGGCTAGACTCAGTCGTATGGTGGTCATTCAGATAGTACAGGATATCTAAGAGGGAGAATCCCCAAAATTATGGCATATATTTATAAAACATTGTGTGTTTATTCTTGTATGTTTAAACTTCAGTCACCTTCAAATTACTCTCCATTTGGTGCAATACATCCATCAAGATGCTTTTTTCACTCCTGAAAACAGTTTTTGAACTCCTCAAATTTGATGGCTTTTATTGCTTCTGTCATTTTTTGCTTCACCTCTTCCACATTGACACAACATTTTCCTCTGAGGACTTTTTCATCTGGGGAAACAAACAAACAAAAAAAGTCCCACAGGGTGAGATTGGATGAATATGGAGGGTAGGGCATGGGGTTCATGCAGTTTTTGATCAAAAATTGCTGAACACTTAGCATGGTACCAGCAGGTATACTCCTAAGTCACTCGTCATTAAATGGGCAAACATGTTAAAAGAATCTCAAAAAAAAAATTCACTGAAGCCAGATACATCCTCTCACAACAATGCTAGCTGGTACGCTGATGCCAGTGGGTCCCTAGAACACTTTACCTAGTGAAGGAAACCTGTACTAGAAGGGGTCTGCCCTCCAAAAAATAATTGTCTTTTTTGGGGAGTGGTTCCTAAGGTTTTTGATATATCATTAAAATAAAAACTCCCAAATAAAGAAATGTTTGTCAGAAGTCTTTAAACTGGCTTGTGAAATATTCTGTCTTTGAAACATTTCCCCGTCTTGGCATTTCCCCCAAAATAAAACTGTTTTCCTAACAGAGCCCCAAGAAAAGCCCAAGATTCCTCTGAACTCTTGCTTCATTTTGCTTGTATGCCCCCCATAATGCTTGTCCTATTAAGCCTCATGAACTTAAAATTCCAATAAAGACAAAAACTGGCCCATATTGCCCAATGATTTAGAATGTGAACCCTGAGTCAAGTATACTAGGACTCACATTCCTGCACAGCTAACTTGCTAATTGAATGATTTTCTTCAAGTGATTAAACCTATGTCTCCCTTTCCTCAAATGGTGGCATAAATAAAACCTGCCTTACAGCATTGTGGAGATTAAATAAGATAATTCAAGCAACACACTTATCACAATTTCTAGTAGATAGTATGTGCTCAATATGTGTTCACTGTCATAAAGTATCATTTTGATCCTTCCCCAGTCATCATCCCCATATCACTATTTGATTTTTCTAGTGGATGCTTAGCACATTCCAACAAATGCATTGGTGTAAACTACACTTATTTGTGATCACACAGTGCTGTGGGTCAGAAGTCCAAGGGAGATCAACGAAGTCTGGGCTCAGGGAATCATAAGGCCAAAATCAAGATGTGGGTCAGTTAGCTGAACTCTGTTTTGGAGGATCCAAGATGAACATGCTTTCGGTCAAATATATATTCTTCATCAAAATTCTATCCTTGAAAATGTAGAACAGACACTTCTCAAAAGAAGACATATGAGCAGCCAACAGATACATGAAAAAATGCTTATCAAAGAAATGCAAATTAAAAATGCATCAAGATACCACCTAACTCTAGTCAGGATGGCCATCATCAATAACTCAAAAAACAACAGATGCTGGAAAGGATGTGAGGAAAGGGAAAATTTCTATACTGTTGGTGGGAGGGTAAACTAGTACAACCTCTTTTGAAAACATTGTGCTGATTCCTAAAAATTGACCTTTCATATGACCCAGTAATTTCTCTCTGGGAATACATATAGAGTAACTCAAATCACTCTATGAAAAAGATCCCTGCACATGCATGTTCATTGCAACATTATTCACAATAGCAAAAACATGGAACCAACTGCATTGCCCATTGAAAGTGGACTGGATAAAAAAATTGTGGTTCATATATCTGATTGAATATTACACAGCCATAAAGAAGGACAAAGTTATGAAGTTCGCAGTAACTTGGATGGACTTAGAGTGATCTATCACAGAAACAAAGAACTGAGTACCACATGCTCTCACTCATAAGTAAACCCTGAACAATGATAATACTATAAGAAAGGGATTGACACTAGTGGGAAACAACCAGGCAAGGGACAGGGAGCACGCTTCATCAATAAGGGTACCTGATCTCAAACCAGGTAAAGTGGGGACCAAAGTGAGGCCCAAACTTTATCTGTATAACGACCATTTGTATATTTAATCCTGAATTGTGTTCCACATCTTTAAAATAAAAATTTAAAAAAAAATAAATTGTAGGACTGAAGTATTTCTTCTTTTGGCCTGTTAGCCAGGGACTGTTCTGAGGGTCTAGAAGCTGCTAACATTCTTTGATCCCTCTTGGTTTATAAACCAATGACAGCATGTCAAATTCCCCCCTCCCCCTCTCCGCCCCAATGCTGGGAGTCCCCGACTTCCTCTTCTGCTGTCAGCCAGAGAAAACTCTCTGCTTTTAAAGAGCTCATGCACTTAGATTAGACTACCCAGAGAGTTTCCCTTTGTTATATGAAGTGACAGGTTTTTACTCACACTGAAAGGAGAGGGAATTGTGCAATTATCACGATCACCATCACCATCATCATCGTGATTCTGTTGAACAATTATGTTATTGTTCTATTGCTGCATTACAAATTACCACAGCATAGTACTCTGTGCCAGGAATCATTGTAAACAGTTGACTTGTATTAAAAATATAGAATTCTCTAATAGTTTTAGAAGGTAGGTATTATTTTTCCCATTTTATTTTGAAGAAAAGTGAGGCACAGAGATGTTATAAACTTATCCAAAAATTATCAAGTTTACATCCTTGCTGAATTAATATTGAAATTCAGTCATATTTTAATTTGCATGTCTACAATGACAATTCTCAGAGTAGCACAGGGCAATTAGTAAATCACACCTTGAAATGTCTCCATGTGGAAAGTTTGTTGCCCTCGATGGCTTTCTTCTCTTAAGAAATACTTGCAAGCCAGGCTCAGTGGCTCAGCCTGTAATCCCGCACTATGGGAGGCTGAGGTGAGTGGATTGCCTGAGCTGGCGGGTTCGAGACCCACGTGGGCAACTTGGCGAGACCTCATCTCTACAATAAATCAAAAAAAAAAAAAAATTAGTCAGGGGTGGTAGTACGCGCCTGTAGTTCCAGCTATTTGGAAGGCTGGAGCGGAAGGATCGCCGGAGCCCAGCAGGTCAAGGCTGCAGTGGCCGGCAGGGCCACTGCTCTCCAGTCTGGATGACAGAGTGAGACTCCAACTCAAAAAAAAAAAAGAGAGAGAGAAAGAAAGAAATACTTGCATTAAGGTGCTGACTCAGAGCCTGATATATGAATGTGGATTGTGATGTGCAGTTTGGAGAAACACATGTTCAGGGAAAAAGGAAGCACTGGCTTTTGTACTAATTCTGAAATTCATTTCAGGTCATAAACTTACCTCAAATTAGTCTCCAGAAAAAACAGGCATCCCTTGGTTACAATACAACTCCCATAACCCAGAAAAGTACCATAACAGTGGAAATTGCTTGCTGATAAAAGCAAAAACAGCTTACCCATGAATCCCTGTTAACGAAAAAACAGAAACATATTGATGATTTTTTCTTAATTATAAACCTTAAAATTAAGTTTAAAAAAGTAAAATAAGAAAAATTAGAATTGCAAATAACTGGTTAATATAATTACGACTGGGTAGTTTAATCCATTGGAGGTTTTTAGATTCAGATTGTTTGCAGTAAATAACAATATTGATAATTAACAATAGTCTGACCAAAAGCTAATACTAGAGTAATCAATGGTTAAAAATATATTATTAAACCCTGTGTAAAATCTCTCCCTGCCTACATGTCTTGAAAATTAGCCAAAATGTGTTTTCTTTTTCTTTCTATTTGAGAGTGAGAGAGATTTTTAAAAAGTAGGTTGTTCAAAGGTATTTTCTTTATTACCAATAAAATTTTTGCACTATTTATTAGACACATTAGTTCCTATAAAGAAATCTCCTTCATAAAGTGTTCATATTTATAGTTCAATTATTTATAGCTTTGGGACTCAAATGATATATTTCTATTTGCTTTTAATTTCCTCATTTTATCTTTCAAATGGTGCCACACTTTGTTATGAATGATTTGGTGTTAAATTATGTAGAAGTGCCATATTGCTACTGAACTCCTGCATTTGATGAGGTGATTAAAATAGTAACAATATAAATTATCATAGCAACAAAAACAAATTCATAACCCATTTTGAATTCTGTGTTAAAGCATGTTCTTGCAAATTCAGGCAAAACTCAACTTAAACCCTGAGTTGCTGAATCATTCAGGACCCAAAGATAGATCAATCTTTAGTGGCATCATATCTTGAGAATAGCCCATACCAAATAGCATAAGTCACTTTTTAATTTTTTGGAAATAATTTCAGGCTTCCAGGAAAGCTTCAAAATTAGTAGAGACAGTTCTGAAACACTTGATCCAATTTTTTCTAATGTTACTGTCTTACATAATTATATTCAATTGTTGAAATTATGAAATTAATCTTGATACTACCCTATACAAAGACTTATTAAAGTTTCACCAGATTTTTTTGTTTGTTTGTTTTCATATTTGTTTTCTTTTTCCCCCTGCACCAGCCCTTTTTCTGGTTCAGGATTCATATTGCACTAAGTTGTCATTTTGCTTTGGTTTCATCCTGTTTCTGGTAGTTTCACAGGTTTGCTTTGCCTCTTATGACCTTAGCACTTTTGAAGAGTACTCATTCGTTGTTTTGAGGAATGTCTTTCAATTTGTATATATTTTGTGTCCTCTTTATTGTTGTACAAATGCCTCAGAAAAGAGACTGTGCATTTCATAGTACATTATTTCAGGTGGTCCATAGTATTATATGTTTTAGTAGTAATATTAAAATTTTTTGCTTCAAGTAGTATCTGCAAAGTTTCTTAATTCAAAAGTTATTATTCTCTTTTCATAATTAATAAATGTCATGTAGACAGATATTTTGAGCCTATGAACATATTCGTTTTCACTTCCAGCTTTTGCCTTAATGTCATATGCTGACCTTAGCATTAATTGGTAGTGCTTACAACAATAATTACTATAGTATTGGCTTCAAAATGATTTTCCATTTTATACATTTTTTCTGTATTGTAGTGGCAATTCTACTCTAAGAAAAGCTTCTTTTACTTACTATTGATCTATCAATTGGTCTGTATGGATTCATGTGTATTTATTTTATTCTGAGTTTTTCAGTACTACCATTGTTAGTTGTTAAAATGTTTCCAACTTGGAGCATTTTGATCTCTTCCAGTTTGGTTCCTATGACCTTTCAACACCTCTCCATCACATTTGAGTTATTTCTTATATTTGGGTACCATAAGATGCTCCAGGTTCTTCCAGTCATTCTTTTGTCTCAACCCCAGAATTAGCAATTTTTTCAAAGAAATTATGATTCCAATCACTGGAAAATGGTACTAGAAACCAAGATTTGAGTACTAGGTTGCCTCATTGTTATGAGGTGTCAATCCTTAGGCTCTCTCGGAGTACAGAGATAGGGAATATACGTGTGAATATTAACCTACATACACAAACACCTATATTTATCTGTGTATCTATTTATCTGCAGGTTTATGTGTGTTTGTGCATAACTTAATACTGTTGTTCCTTGATATATGTGGAGGATTCATTTGAGGAGCCACAGGTATACCAAAATCCGGGGATACTCAAGTTCCACAGTCAAACCTGTGAAATTCACACATAGGAAAAATCATTCCTCTGTATATGTAGATTCACATCCTGTGGAGACTGTATTTTTTTATTTTTATTTTTGAGTCAGAGTCTGACTCCACTGCCCAGTCTAGAGAGCAGTGGCACACTCACAGCCACCCCAGTGTCAACCTGCTGGGCTCTGGTGATTCTTGACCTCAGCCTTAAAAGTACCAGGAACTACAACTGTATGTTACAGGTGCACCCAGCAATTTTTTAAAAAATTTATTGTAGAGATGAGGTCTCACAAGTTGTCCAGGGTGGTCTCAAACCCGTCAGCTCAAGTAATCCCCTCACCTCGGCTTCCCAAAGTGCTGGGATTACAGGCTTGAGCCACCGCGCCTGGTCAAGACTATATTTTTTTTAACCTTTGTTTGGTCGAAAAATATCCACATACAAGTGAACCTAAGTAGTTCAAGGGTCAGCTATACTAATAATGTGGTTCAAGGGTCAACTGTACTAATAATACTTCCAATTCTAATCTAACACCACCAGGTTTATACCAGCCTTTTCCCATTTCCATATGCTTCACATTTTTCTCCAACATCCAGAAAACTGGCTCTACCATATGCTTTTTGTATTTTTTCAATCTTGTACACATACAAAATACTTTCAGAATTGCTATTCTATACCTTTGAAGAAACATAGTTACTTACTGTATTAAAACATCTGTGTACAGTTCTTTAAATCTTTAATTTTCTGCAGATCATCAAAATATGGTTTCCAGAGTTGCTCGGGTTAACTCTTGAGGTTCTCTTCCAGTTCAGTGTGTTTATATTTTTCATTTGTGAAATGTGAATTGTTTGCATTCCTATCTTATTGTTTGCATGCCTTTCTTCCTGCCCTCTTCCACCTCAACACGCATTCTGGTGGATTTTAATTATATATTTATTTCTGAGTTGTATGAAACATTTTCAGGGACCTAAGATACACAGTTTAAAAAAAAAAACTGTTTATTCAGAAGAGTGTCCTTCTTGCTTTTACATTGAATCGCAACCTCATTTTTCACTTATCCCATTCTGTTTCTACCCATTCCCTACAACCAATATCATTTATTTCTAGCTTTCCTTCCTATAATTTTTTGTACAAATGAGTAGATTTGTGTATATTTTTTTATATCCCTTTCTTGCATGAGTGGTGGTATACTATAGATAATCTTTTCTACTTTTATCTTTTAAAAAATAACATTGAATTAGTCTTTTTCCAAAACAAAGGTCATTTTTTCCACTGTATACATTTTTGTTACAGGCTACCCATAACACAAAAAAAATTCCAACTGAGTTACTTCTTCTTTCCCTAGGCTTCTAAGCTTTCTTTAAATAATATAAAACAGCTTTAGAGAAATAATATATAGATTTCTGCTTTAATATACTATTTTCTCTGTTCTCATCCCTAATGTATTGTCAATTAGAGACAGACATGTCTCCTCCCAGATTTTTAAAATATGATTTAATGACAAGCCAATATTTTAACATCTTTTCTCTACCTAGCAAATGTAATAACCATCTTGTAGGTAAATGTCAAAGAAGGCTATGTCCTTCCATTTCTATGAAGTAATACAAGCTCATTAGGCACTCCAATACATTTTAAAGAAACAAAACATTAGACTGACATTTTCATTATGAGAGTCTCATCATTACCAATAGGCAAAACACACCCCTACTTATCAGAGTATGGAACATATGACATACTTAGCAGTAAGATATTTTTATTTTCTTAGGGAGGTTGTAGACGGAATGGGATTTGCCAAGATTTACATTTGCACTGTCTGACAAATATGTAGCTAAATGAGCAAATTCTAGTTTGTATTTGAACACAATATAAATATATCTTTGTGAATTTCTTCTAGAGTTTTATTAAAATGCTTGAGGAATCAAGAGGACAATTTGAAACTTCATTTTTCAAATCCAAGTACATAAAAGCTAAGGGAGTTGTTTTGTCTCTGTGATTAGATACGCTACTTGCTGTAGCATAGAGAGTGTGATCCTTGGTAAAAGCTGACAGAATCAGATGAAGGACCCAAGCATCTGTTATCAGAATTGCCTCTTTGTGTTCCCATAAGACATTTTAGTTTCAACCTCTGAATTACAATTTTGAACATTAGTCAGTTTTCTAGACCTAGGGAGGTAGCCACAAAATATATTCACACGTAGGTTACTCCAAGCTAATTCAGCGCTTGCTATTTTCAATTGAGCGTTGATGTCTTTTGAGGAGATAAGAAAACTATCAATTTACAAGTGTCGCATCCAAGATTGTGAGATTCAGTCTCCATATATGAGCTCATGTTTCCTACCTTAAAATGCCTAATCCCAAATTATTTTCTACATAATTTACAGGAGTCTTTGTATTGGCTACTTACCTTTCTCATTCATTTGTATGTGTCTGTCATCAAAATAGCACAGTTTTTTAAAAATTATTTTTTCAGTTATTCCTAGGTTATGCTGGTATAAGTATCATAGTTATTCTCATTTTTATGATCTGAACTTTTACAAAACATGGTCACAATATTCATAAAGTTAAACAACACTATATAATAAGCACAATAGTTAATTCAAAGACAAAGTCAAAGAATGACCATTAGTGCTGACATTTTAATGCACTTAAGTTACATTCTGTGGAATGATGAAATGATGAGTGATCTATTAAGTGAACCTCAGATCATGGTTGCCAGCATCTGCAGCAGTTGGGGGATGGAAGAAAGCCACTGCAGAAGGTGGATAAGCCATGCTGGAAGCCTGACACATATAACAGTGTTGCTCAGCCCTGTTTCTAAGTCTCTGTATGCACCATATATGGTCCTCTGAAACTTTTCTCACCCACCACCAAAGTCAGAATTTTTCACATCTAGAAAAGAGATTTCCAAGGATGCAGAACTTTCAGTGTCAAACTTGGGTGATTAGTTACCCTAAAAAGGAATACTTAATGCACTCTGGGAAAGGTTTTCAAACACAGGAGCAGAATGGACAAACTTTGTCCACGTTCCTTTTAGTCTTTTCTCTTCTAATAATGTCCATTTTTGTCTACCCTCTGCATCTGTCTCTTTGATTCTCAGGCTCTTCACTAAAAAGTCCTAAGTTCAAGTGTTGATGCTGCCATGTAATCTTCTGTACGTGAATGTCAGACACATTATTTTTATTAGCCTTAATGAGTCATGAATTCCACATTATATAATGAAGATTAAAAGTAGTACATCATAGGTTTGTTGTTAGAAGAAAATTACCAAATGAATATAATATATCTGAAATAATAAAGAATTAATAATTCTGGGCTGTTGTATGTTATTATTACATTATATATTAATATTATTGCTTTTTAATTTAAAAACAATTCATTAAAATAATATTGATGTATAACACATATATGGAGAAATCGTAAATGAATTCTATATATGGCTTATATATAGTATGTATATAAGTGCATATATATAAATAATACACATAGAAATATATTTTATATATATATATTTATAGACATACGCACATACTTCTACATACACACACACACAAATACCATTATTCGCAAACACCGCTGGAAACCACCTTCTAGTCCTTTTGAACACTCAACATTTTCCAGGAAAATAGTCACTATTCTCACTTCTGTCACCATGTTTTTATTATATCAGACCTGAAGCCTCTTATAAACTGAATAATACAGATCCTGTTCCTTTTGACTGACATCTCTCATACAACCATTTTCATGTGATTTAAATTGCTATGTGTGTATCAATAATGTGTGACCTTTTTTAAAATTTCAGAATGGTAGTCTATACTATAAATATAGACTACAATTTTTAATCCATTCAACTGTAAGTAATGATTCAGATTATTTCTAGTCTTTAGGTGTTATGAATATAGCTGCTATAGACATTTTTGTACACTTTTTGAAATTTGTTTGGTTTGAGTCAGAGTCTCACTCTGTTGCCCAGGCTGAAGCACAATGTCATGCTCATGGCTACCACAGCCTGACCTGCTGTGGTCAAGCGATTCTTCCATCTCAGCCTTCCAAGTAGCTGGAACTACAGGCATGAGCCACTACATCTGGTTAATTTTTTAAATTTATTGTATATATGAGGTTTTACCAACTGGCCTAGGCTGCTCTTGTACCCCTAGGCTCAGTCAATCCTCTTGCCTCTGCTTCCCAAAGTGCTGGGATTACAGGTGTGAGCCACTGCTCTGGCCGTACATGTGTTTTGATAGGCATATGCACTCATTTTCCTTGGAGGATAACTAAGAGTAGAACTGATGGGTGGTAACTGCAGGCATTTCTTTGCTGTTAGTTAGTAGTGCCACATAGTTTTCCAAAGTGCTGTTACCTCAACTATTGATTCTATCTTTCTCAAGAGTGTCACTGAAATCATTTTCCTAATGCTAAATCACAGAGACCATTATACTTAGTTCAATGATGTATATCTCTGCTTTTCACCCTTTCTTACTGACAGTTGAGCATTCCCTGGACACTGTCCATTCAATAGAGATCAAAGGCAAGGTCATTCCATCTATCCTTTTGTCTTCTCTCACTGATACTCTTGGCCACTGTGCTGCAGAAATTGATCCTTTCCCTATCACTTTATTTTGAACTTTTTTCTTATTTTTGCATTGTCCTTATAGGCATTTTTTCCTTCCTCTGCTTTGTTTCAAAGATTTAACTTCTTCAAAAAATAAACGGGTGGAGGAAAAGCAACCAACATGTCCTAGTTTCAAATATTCAGCTTTCCAAGTTTCTCTACTTTGTGACTTTTCTTAATCATAACTTTAACAATTTTGTGTCATATCAATCTGAGTCTACTGCACATGGGGCACTGATACTCCTGAGTAGTTTTATGTCCCAGAAAGGGCAACTGTATGCATGGCAGCCCCTGTCGCCACATGCAAAGATAGCCCACATGTTGGAGAGAAAACCTCACGCTTGCTGTTCCTCCCTCACCCACTCACAACAGTGCCTTCAATTTGCTCTGAGACAGTGAAAGGAAGGAATTGCCATGCCTTCCTCTCAGGGACCAATCTAAGCACTTTCACAAGAGCATGAGGATGCAATTTGGGAAGGGATAAACGTTAACAGAAAGTCAAAATCTCATGCTCCAAAATCTCAAAATTGCCTTTGTTTCTATTGCTCCAGACAGGAAAATGGCTCCCTGGCTTTATGAAAGTGGAAGAATGCTAAAACATATCATTCATTTAAACTTCGGAAAAATATTGTGTATTTTCTTGGCTTTGTTTTCCAAGGGGAACCACGATACAGGTGTGGGACTACACCCTTGGGGAGAGAGAGGCTGGCTGTGGTTATGCTTTATGCAGTTGTCCTAAATGGAGTCAAGTAAGAGAAGATTCCACAAAAACTTCAGAACAGTTTACAACAAATTACAGACACAAATTCATGGTGCTTCTCTGAAAATGAAAGCAATATGAACATTTTCTGAAGGTGGAAGTCTAAGCCAGTCGGATTATTGGTCATTAACTTTATGAGGGTTCTACTTTGAAGAAGATGGAAAAACAAACCAGACAGCATTACTGACCCTCTTCCACCTCTATCGCTTTCTTTTAAACCTGGTTGCTCAAAGAAGACATTTCAAATCATGAGACAATGCAGAAAAGGAACAAAATTGCCTACATATCACATATATTTGAGGCAGATAAATGTCAAGACTGAGAGATACTGAAGGAGAAAGAACAAACATAGGCTTTGTTTGGCCAGAGGTACTTTCTGTCATTGGCAGGTTTCTGTCTTCTCATCCCACTGAGAGTGACCTTGAGTGACCACATGGCAGGGAATGAGTTCTTCAGGCATCCAGTGCCACAGATACCCATGGATCAGCCGAGCAAGGCATGCATGAACAGCTCAAAAGAAGTTTGGCAATGTCCAAAGTTAGCACAGGACTTAGCTATCCATAAGGAAGACATTGTTCAGAACAATACTTCCAGGGAAAAGAAGATGCTAGATTGAGACTTGCACACTGCAGCTGGAAGCGGCCATTTTTTCAGGAAGTCATATCTTGGTGAGGATGGGCATCTGGAGTCCAGGAGAAAGCAGCGCCCACCCCGATGACAAAATGTTTGTCTTTGCCAACAGAATAGCCTCACTCATAGCTGTCACAAACGTCACTGCTCTGCAGCCACTCCACCTTGATGGTTACAGGGAGCTGAGGATTTTAATAAGACAGGTAAGAGTTGTGGAGTAGTCCCCTAAAACAGAGACAGTCAGCATAAATTCAAGGCTACAGGAGATTTCTGAGAAACTGGTGTTCTGTGAAGTGAGTTTGGCGATGAGGAATTGCCTTATGTAAAAACCTTCACTGACCAGGTTTCTCAAATGGTGTGTGGTCATCACAGGATACAAAGGATACAAAGGATACATTCTCCTGGAACTCTGATACATTTCTTATGATCCACACGTAATTAGATGCTTGATGGAAGATGTCTTAATATTTTGTGTAATTAGAACACACTGCAGATACTAGAAAATTGCAGTGAGTAAAATACAGTCATACAATGATAGGATGTTAATTTTATAAACCCAAAAAACTGGCAAAGTCACCGAAAGTCATAGAAACATTGTCATGGTTAATGATTCACACCGGCTGAAGAAAAGACAGATCTCACTCTGCGTTAGGAATGACCAGTACTGTGACAGACCAGCAATGAGACAAACCACCATGTCTAAGGCAGGATTGAATGAGGTATGTGGCACAAAGCTTGCCAGGCTGGAATGAGAGTCATGGCTGTCTTGGAAGCATTTTAATGACATTGCAGCTAGAGACATAAATTACTCTTCATCCAGTCATTGTTTAGTATGGTGGACAGTAAACACATGTGGCTATTGAGAATTTGAAATGATGTTAGTGCAACTGAGAAACTGAATTTATAATTTTAAATCATTAAAAATTTAAACTTGATAAATAAACAATATAAGTTTTATGGGGAGGGGAATGAGGCCTGCATCTTGACAGAGGAACAGCATGATTAAACATGGGTGGGAGAAATTGTTGAGGGCCACCTTTGATGATGACCCACATTGGATTTCTCTAAACACATCTTGATAGACAATTCTCAAAAAGTCCATAGATTATGTCATGTCAGTTACTTAAACTAGGAAAGACAATGTGTTACATTAACAAGGTATACAGCAAGGACTTTAGGCAAACCTAATAGAGATTTTGAGAATAACAAATATTAAACGAAGTCTATGTCAGTTTCTGGTGTGAATGATACAGTAGATGTAAAGAATAGCCCACCTCAATAGTGAGTTTTAAATCACTTAGACATAATGTGGCAAGAGTTTGTGAGACAGTGTCCTAGCAAGAACCCATCAGTCAACTCTGGTTAATATCAAAGATGCTGAAGACTGTTCTGGAGAAATATTTGGGTATGTTGTAGAGTGTTCTCCCCTACTCTTAGATCAGATGTATGAAGGTTCAAGAGGGCCACTTAATCAGCTTGACCTGAGTCTTGTAACATCTACAAAGCACAAGTTACAGTCACCCCCTTGTATTCCTAGGTTTCACATCAAAGAATTCAACTAATTTTGGATTGAAAATATTTTGTAAAGGAGCAATAGAAATAATAAAAATTTTAAAAACACAGTATAACAACTATTAGCAAAGCATTAATATTGTATTTGATACAATAATTTGATAATCTAGAGATGATTTAAAGTATATGGAGGAATGTGTATAAGTTATGTGCAAACATTGCATTATTTTGTATAAGATACTTGACCATCTTTGGATTTGGGTATCCAAGGGGGACTCTGGAACAAGTTTCTCATGTGAATACCAAGCTGCAATATTCCCTAGGTCAGGCCAGCAAAGCCTAAAGGTAAAAAGTTGAGTTTGGAAATGCTACCTTAACTAAAGAAGGATGCAGCTGGGGACAATCTGCACTTTTACCAATTGTGTGATGAAATTGCGAGTTTCTTGGGGGGGCAGAGAAGGGAGCTACACAACCACCCGAAGGGTATGAGCTGCGAGAAGACAAGGGTTTCAGAAAGTCGGAAATGGTCAAAGAAGTGCTTTCCACATCATGGACACTGCAAGCAAAGGTCACCAGCAAGGACTCTTCAGAAACTCACAAAAACAGTCAAGGAGAGAAAAGGTCAGTTCACTGTAGCTAGATGCTACTGACACCAGGTCACAATTGTCAGGTAAGATACGACATTCTTCTGCCTATTTACCTATTTCTTCTCTCCCCTCCCTTGATTTTATAGGAAGAAGCTACAGAGAAGGTATGAGAAAGATAAAAACTGATCATACCTCCTATTTTAGGAGCAATTTTCTAACCTAATTTGGACTCAAAATAGAGAAGAAAGAAAAAAATTAACCTGGATAAAAAGGCAGAATTTTGATAGCATACTGCAGGAGACTCCAACTACTAGAATGAAATTTTTCATGTAACTGAAAGCAATTGGTAAAACTTTGAACCCTGCCTGAGATTTTATCGAAGAACAGAACAGAGAGTCCAGGGATTAGAAGTTTTAAAATTGATTTTTATATTAGAATATAATTTATATCTGGTGAAATTCTCCCTTTTTAAAGTATGATTCTACAAAATTTGACAAAATAGACAGTTGTTTATCCACCACTACAAAGACAGGGAAGTAGCTTAATCAATCTAAAACTTCCCCCATGCTCCTTTGTAACATATCCCAGCACTCAACCCCAGCTCCTTGCCACCAGTGATCTATATCCTGTTTCTGTAGTTTTCATAAGACCATATAAATGGAATCATGTAGTATTTGACCTTTGGAATATGGTTTACTTCACTTAGCATTATGTATTTAATAGCCTATGTAGAAAATTCTGAGAAATGTACAAAACCAAAAAACAATACTAAGAGTAATAAGTGAGTTCAGCAAGGTGACAGGAAACAAGATCAACATACAAAAATCAGTGTGGAATCAATGTTCTTGATCAGGGGGTTGATAATCTATGACCTGGGGGTGCTACTTATTTTTACAAATAGAGTTATTATAGCAACACAGCCACATCTATCCATTTACATATTTTTTTAGGCTTCTTTGTTGCTACAAGAGCAGTGTGTTGAGTATATGCAATAGAGACTATAAAATATTTGTTATTTGGCCCTTTGCAGAAAAAAAGTTTGTTGAATTTTTCCAAATAATAAGCTATCAGGCATAGAAATTGACTGGGAAAGATAATACCTATAATAGATTTCTGTAAAGATTCAACTACATAACATATAGGAAATTCAATTAGGATGAATTTAGATGATATTTACATGCTCATTATTAGAATTCATTAAATAGATTGCAGAAAATAATTTATACATTACATTTTATAAGTATGAAATCTTTTTTAAAAAAATCTACACCATAAAATATTACTTATGGCACTGCCAGATTCAGAAAGCAAGTCTGGAATTTTGTTCTGACTTTTTATGCACACAAGACAATATGAATTTGATTTAAAATTTTTGTATATCTTTTCCATACAAATTAATTCTTCAGATCCTTCTAGAAAGTGACCCCTCTATGATTTAATATACCTTGTTTTCTAATTTCTTTTTTTTTTTTGCCATTAAAAAAATTATTTAGGCAGGGCTCCGCAGCTCAGCCTGTAATCTTGCCCTTTGGGAGGCTGAGGTGAGTGAATTGCCTGAACCTCAGGGTTCGAGACCTGCCTGGGCAACTTGGTGAGACCTCATCTCTACAATAAATCAAAAAATCAGCCGGGCGTGGTAGCACATGCCTGTAATCCTGGCTACTTGGAAGGCTGAGGCAGAAGGATCACCGGAGCCCAGCAGGACGAGGCTGCGGTGGCCGGGAACGGCCACTGCTCTCCAGTCTGGGCGACAGAGTGAGACTCCAACTCAAAAAAAATATATATATTTATTTTAAAGATGTGGAGTACAATTCAGTGTTAGTTATACAAATGTTCATTATGCAGTTACCCTTGTTGATGAGGTGTGCCCTCCTCCCCTGGGAGTTTCCCACTACTGCCAATCTCGCCCCCAACTCCCCTGGCAGTTTCCCACTACTGTCAATCCCTTCCTTTTAGTATGATGATAATTGTGGTTTACTTTTGAGTGAGAACATGTGGTAGTCATTTCTTTGTTTCTGTGATAGATCACTCAGTATTCTAAGTGGTTTTCAACTTTCTTCCTTGAATCCTTCAGTCCCACAGAGATTAAATTATATTAGAGGAGGAACTTGGAATTGTAGGTGTTAGGACATGGGCATCTTTGACAGGGTCTTATTTTGTCTACCACGGTGGACACTTGCATGGTTGACTTGCAAATTCCTGAAAGTCCTCTTTCCTCCTTTCTTCTGCCTTCCTTAGCATATTGCCGATTTTGCAAGATTTAGCCTTTGATGGTCTCAACATGACTTCCTCAGATCCAGGCATCTATCCTCCAATATAGCATACAAAGCAAAAAGGTATGTTAGGATGGCAAAAGGTCTTTACATTGTTTAACTATTCCTTATGTGTTAAGAAGAAAAATATTTTCCAGTGTCTTAAGACTTTCCCTCATGTCTCATTGTTCATACATGTTGTTAAGTGATCATGCCTAGGCCAATCACAAAAGGAGACAAAGTTGTCCTGAGTGGCTTCAATTTGACTTCACTCATTTCCTGGTTCTGGGCATAGGCACTGGGAAAAATTGGGTCCTGGTTGCAGGAAGAATAAGGAGATCAGCAGCTGAAGAGGCAATACATAGTGGAAGTCATAGGAGGCCAATATATTTGAGAAGTTTTCAGGCATTTCAAACGGGAAAAGAAAAGGTAGAAAAATATAATTTTTAATAAACATAAATTAAATCCAATACTGACTTTTTCTTCAAAGAGAAAGTGAATTATAAGTAAGAATAATCGCCTTTTTAAACTTTTAAAACTGCACCTTATTTTTTTCTTAGAGGTTAATCTTCTTCATCTAGTCAAAAGAATGGAGCTTCTTGTCTTTATTAGACATGGCCATCAGAAAGACACATCAATTCATTAGAAGCAAAATGTCGTTGTTTCAAGTGTTAAACGATAGGAATATCATTGTTAAAGTTTGATTCTAAAGTGCAGCAAGATAATTCTCTCAAGGTCACCTAGAAAATCTGATCCCCTGCAAGTTGGGTGAGGAAGAAATTATTTTATGTTAAAAATAGTTCTTTCATTGTCACCACCTTTAAGGTTTCTAGGTCTTATTAAATCTGATTCTTTGGTGACAAGCCATATTCCGTAGTCACTAAAAAAAGTTTCAGACATTCATTTCAAATTGGAAAAATAGCCCCAATTACAAATTTGGCAATTTAACAGCTATATCATTAAAAATAATACCATGTAAAATTAGTGTATCATGGCAGTAGTAATAGTGTAAAAACATCTGAGTATCATGAATGCTCACCAGAAATGTAGATGCCTGTAATTCATTCTTTCTGCAACAAGTCCATCTGAATTCATCCTGGGAAGATTGATGACTAAATCTCTGATTAGATTCATAAGTAAATGATTATCTTACTCATTCATGCATTTCTATCACAAATAAGCCCTACTATACCAGGGAAGTATTTAGCTGTGATTCATGCTTTCGTTGCTTTTAAGGGGAAAAAAAAATTTTTCTTTGTGAGTTATGAGTCTGAGCCAGGGTGAATATAAATTGACATGAACTGATCACAGTCATGAAGGGTGTCATTTCTCATCAGACTGAATCACAATAACAAGCAGGTATACATGAGAACATGTCCCTGCAAGAAGAAAACCCTGCAGCCTCATTTTCAAGCTAATAATATTTTACATTTTAAAAACATTGTTCCATTTTTCGTATAAATGCATTTGATTAGGTGGAATACAATCACTTTAGAAGAGTCATAACATACTGGTTCTTTTTTTTAAAAGAAATACAAATTAGAGTCATCGATATATTAACACCAAGAGACAAAAATTGCTTATATTTTGGTAATTTTTCTCAAACAAATATAAACCTAAACATACAGCATCAATGCCTCCGTAAATCTAATTGAATTAAATTAAAAATAAATGTAATTTAATTTATAAATAAATTTAATTTCAAATAACATTTTCCAGATGCAGAAAGGTAACATTTCTGCCCACATAACATGAAAAAACAATGAATCGGCAGGGTTTTTCTGATTTACTACTGATGGAGTTGATGGGATTATCCCACATTTTGTAGATTTCCTCTGAGATCACCGTTAACACTTTTTGCCTGAGCACAGCTGTGTCCTGGTGAAAGTAGTATTCAGCGTACGGAGCTTTGTGCTACTATTGGTTTCTGGCACAGTCTTACGAACCACTTTAAAATCTTCCACAGGCCAAATCTGTACCTTCTAAATATGACTCCTAAATTGAGACCAATAATCCATTAGCCTGTGGAATCACCAGCTGCCTTCAGCCTGGACCCTGCACTGTCATTTTAAGATGGGTTGCCTTAGTCGGGCTCGGTGGCTCAGCCTGTAATCCCAGCGCTTTGGGAGGCCGAGGTGAGTGGATTGCCTGAGCCCGAGGGTTCGAGACCCGCTTGGGCAACTTGGCGAGACCTCGTCTCTGCAATAAATCAAAAATCAGCCGGGCATGGTAGCGTGCGCCTGTAGTTCCAGCTACTCCGAAGGCTGAGGCGGAAGGATCGCCGGAGCCCGGCAGGTCAAGGTTGTGGTGGCCGGGAGCGGCCATTGCACTCCAGTCTAGGTGACAGAGTGAGACTCCAACTCAAAAAAAAAAAAAAAGATGGGTTGCCTTCAGACTCCTCCAGATAGCCAGTGTAAGATGATCTCAAGCCTATTAGACAGAGATGTAGACCAGGCAGCTGGAGCTAGGGAACTTCAGAACAATGTTTAATAATTAAGACTACAAAGCAACTTTTTCCCCCAAACAAATTACCTTGTAGAAAAATTTAAAGGAAGAAGAATTGAGTAAGCAGTTGTGCAACTTGTATTAATTAAATTTTAAGTATTTCATAAAAGGATTTTTTCTTGATCTTTATATTTTAAATCGTGATAGCTTTTAAGCGAACATGCCGACATATAAGTATTTATAGTTTGACTTTTCTGTGTCCATTTATGCCTTGATTATAAAAAAGTTAAAATCAGAAATGTAAACATCTACTAAAAGCCTAAAGATAAGATTTTTTTTTTCTTAACATAATGCATGTCTAAGTAGAGGAACTAAAGAACTTGTGGAAGTTGTGTATATGGACAAATTATAATTTTACACTGTAGGCTTGTATAATTTTCTTTTTCAGGACATGAGTTATCAGAATTCTTTTTCCTAATAAATGGAGATTAAAATGTTAAACTTATAAAGAGAATAAGATGAAAGATAGATGCAAGAAGTGAACAAAACATTAGACGGCTTGCTAATACTGCATATGTACACAACTAGGAAGACATCTATGGTCAAGTAAATGTTTTTCTTGTTCTCATAGTTTTTCTTTTTCCTGCACTAATACTGAGACATTTGTACCTTGTCATCAGCTTGGCACTCGTAGGAGTTGATAAGAAAACAGAGGAATGGAATTAGTAGCTTTGCCTGCAGTGTTGCGGCAGCAGGAATACTCATTTCACCTCTTCTGAGTAATACCACATACTGCACCAGAATCTTTCATGAGTTTCCAGCAAGGAAGTGAACACAATACAACACCACCACTACTCTCATCACCACCACCGTTATTACAAGCCTAACCACCCTTCTTATCCACAAGCTTCCCTCTCCGGACTTGCTAAGTGCTCCACAGATGAATTTCTTCAAGAGTGGCTTGTACTAAGTTTGCATCCCATGGAACTCTGGGCAGCCACCATCTTCCCCGCCCTTGGAGTCTTTGTGACTGTATGTTCCAGACTCTGCATTTGAGCCCTAACTATTGCTGATGATTGCATGACCTTGGCCATGTCTCCAGGTCTTTATTGTCTCCAGTTTCTTCACCACTAAATTCTGGATACTGGAGTCAGCAATATTTTGAATTTCTTTCAAATGGAAATACCTATGCCAGTAATTTTAGTAAGGTAATATCTATGGAAACCCACTGACAAAATGAGTATTTTTAACAGCGAGAGTTGTGCTTCCTTAATTTGGACCAGAAGGGAATGCATATGTGTAATATCCACAATGCTGTCTGTGCGTAAAAATAAATAAATAAATATATGTACACAGATGTCTAGTTTTCTGTAAGTTCTGAAACCATTGCTCACTCATTCAATCATTCTGCAAGTATTTATTGTGTATGATGGTTAGATTTTTCTGCATAATGGACTATGTGCAAACAAAGCAGCTTTAGAACTATATGACTGCTCATAAATTTGTAGATTGGAAATTTGATCTGGCATTAGCTGAGATTGGCTCATTCATGTAACTACAAGTCACTAGGGTTTTCAGGGACCTTGTTATGTGTCTGGTAGTTGATGCTAGCTCTCAGCCGAGATGCTAGGGTGTTAAGAGACATGTGTACATCACTCAACAAACTAGCTCAGGCTTGTTCAGAGGTAGCCCTCACAGGCTTCCCAAGAGCAGCAAGAGAGGGCAGGCTCCAAAGGAAAAGCACTTTTTAGCCCCCTGTTTAAATTACATTAACGAATTTACCATCACCAAAATTAATTCTCAATTCCAACTCCAGATTTCAGGTATGAATAAATAGACTTTTCTTAGAATGGGAAGAGGAGGAAAGTCCCATTTAGTGGGACTAAATGAAAGTAAAAGTTTGTGGTCACTTTTGCAACCTACCACCATGGGTGCCTACTCTGAGCTCAGTATTGGGTGACTTGATGGCAAATGACCCCCTATCCCCAAAAGAATGAAATGAAAATAACAGTAGACTAGATCATGGTTTTTAAATTATTATTGATTTGGTTTTTAATTTTATCATTGTACATTTTATTTTTTAGAGTAATTTTAGGTTCACGACACAATTCCGATGAAGGTACAGAGACTTCCCAAATACCCCTGCCCTCACACATACATACCCAGTCTCCCCTACTAACAATTTTCATAAGAGTGGTCTATTTGTTACAATTGATAAACATATAGTGATATGTCATTATCATGCAATGTTCATAGTTTACTTTACTGTTCACTTTTGGTGTTATGCATTCTATGAATTTGAACAGATGTGTCATGCAATGTATCCATAATTTTAGTATCACATAGAGTAGTTTCACTGCTATAAACATCATCTGTGTTCCCCTGTTCAACTAGATGACTTCTTAGGTTAGAAATGGTCTTTGAGGGCATTTTTTGGGGAAGGAACACTAAAGCTAAGACAGAAAGGTAGATGGGGTTTAACTAGATGAAGGAAGTTGGACAGGACAGAGAATTGAAGGGTGAGCCAAGCAGAGAAAGACATTTGGGGAGTTATGAATTAGGTACAAACCCGACATGTTTAAGGAAAAGAAGAAAGGCTGGTATAGCAGGTTGGTGTGTGAGGGACAGAGTGTAGACATGAGGCTGGTGTGGTGGGCAAGGCCAGTGCACAGAGTGAGGGTGTTACTGGGGTGCAGAGTGTTCCAAGCTAGGGGTCCTGGGATCTGAATGGCACTTTCAAAGGGCACTCTGGAGTGAATGAAAAGGGACAAGAATCAGAACAGAGTGACTAGTCTACTTCCTTTCCTTTTTCTTTTGATTAGAAAATATAATTTAATTAAAAGTAAATTAGAGAGAGAAAGAAAGGTAGGGAAGGGGGCAGACCGGTCTACTTTCAGGCTCTGCTCTTATACTTCTCTCTCCATGTCCCTCAGGGTTGATCCCCCAGAAAGTCAACTCTGTTGCATCCGCCTCCTCCTACGAGCAGGGGCATGGAACTTGGAGCCTTTGACCCTCACGAGGCCTGAATCTCTTGCTTCCCAAGACAGGGAACTCCCAGACCTCAGAGTCAACCATGTCAGGTCAATGAAACCAAGTTTATTCTGGAGCCCATGCAGGGGTTAGGGGCTTGTTCTCCCTTGAAGACTGGTCCAGATGGGAGTCCTAGGCTTTCAGAGAGTAACTTAACTTCTTTAAATGTCCTTCAGTTGCAATGCCCAGGAGCTTTCCTTCTCCTTGTGGCTAAGGAGGTAGGAGACTCTCAACACCGTTTCCTCAAAGGTTTAAATTATCTTGCAGATGTAACAAATGGCATGCAAAAGTTTTAAAGAACAAAAGGTATTTGCATTGCTATTGTTGTCTTCTTTTAAAAAAAAAAAGAAAGCCCTATGGGTGAACACTGACACATATATAAACACATGACATATGTTTCTAGGACTCTAAGGCTGGTGGCCTGGCCAGCTTGAAGTCATCCAGCATTTATTTCCCAAGTATGAACCACACTCCTGGGTGGAGGGTGATGCTCACAGTACACCATCATCCCCCCTTTTCACCCTTCCTTCTATATCCAAGCACAAAGACATACTCTTATGGTCAGGAGATATACTCTTCATTCTCCTCAGCTAATGGGGCTCTAAAAAGCATCTTCAATTAAATGCATATTAAAATGCCAATAAAGCAAAGGCCCTGAAAGAAACTTATTATTAGAATAATGGAATATGTATTATCCCTATGGGGAAATTTCTATGAGTGAAAGGAAAGTGCTATAAATAATTAGTTGAGACAATACTCAAACATAGTGACTGCATCACATGTAATTGATAGGTGAACAGTTCAGTTACCTAGTTACAGGTATTTTTGTTTATAGGAATAATTTCATGCCCACAAAAATGGTGCTCTATTACACTGAGTATCATCACTTATTTTAAAACTAATTTTTCTTCATGAAGAGAAGCAATTATTGATACTGTGGAAAACAAATCAGATCTTGCATCAATCATAAAAATGAAAAGTAATACAGCTCACATAGGAGCAACGACTTATTTGCAGAAAATACATCCTCCTTGCCCTTCCCTCCTCCCCCTCCCCACTCAAAGTAGCTTTTCTGGTCATTTAAGAAGGCAGTGTTGACAGGAGAGTCACGTGGGAGTGAGGGCTTAGAATGTTTGCAGCTGCTCTTTTTCTTCTGCTATGAGTCATCTATCATGTATCACTTCCTCATTACTTGCAATTTTGCAGTTTGAAGAAAGCTTTCTCAATAATTGGGCTGAGTTGTACTTAGCTGGTTTCCTAAATTGCATCATTTTTGAATTGGAGAGTATAACCTAGTGGCAGACACTCGGATGGTGTATAAAAATGATTGGGTGAGGAGGAGGAGTTCTTACACAATCTTATCCTATTAACTCAGTTCCAAACTTTCTGATTTCTATTGGACTATATCTTGAAGAGCCATCTCTTAACCCTGCCTTAGCAATCATGACACAACCATCTAGAAACAAATGATCATAATTTAGCCATATTTGTAACTCAGATCTTTATGCACAATGATTCACTTTATTCCCCAAAGTGTTGGTCTTGATTTAAATTTTCCTGAGAACTAAAGATGTTGAACATCGTTTTTGTGCTTGTTGGCCATTTGTACATCTTCTTTGGTGACATATCCATTCAAGACCTTTGCCCATTTTTCTTAACTGTGTTGTCTTATTGAGTGGTAAATTTTTGTTTCTATGTTTGTTTTTTAAAAAAAATGCATTCTAACGCTAAGACAAAGACTCTAGAAACAAATGTCAGTAATTTATGATTCTATTTATATGAAACATTCAGGATAGGTAAATTTACAGAGACAAAAAAGCAGACTAGTAGATGTCAGGATTGTCTCTGGGGTAATGAAAATGTTTTGGAATTAGATGCAGGTGGTAGTTTTACAATATTGTGAATGTATTCAATGACACTGAATTGTACACTTTAAGATGGTTTTTTACTTCAATTTAAAAAAAAGTATTGGCAGCCGGGCTCGGTGGCTCAGCCTATAATCCCACGCCTTTGGGAGGCCGAGGTGAGTGGATTGCCTGAGCCCACGGGTTCGAGACCCGCCTGGGCAGCAAGACCTCATCTCTACAATAAATCTAAAAATCAGCCGGGCGTGGTAGCGCGCGCCTGTAATTCCAGCTACTCGGAAGGCTGAGGCGGAAGGATCGCCGGAGCTCAGCAGGTTGAGGCTGCAGTGGCCGGGAGCGGCCACTGCACTCCAGTCTGGGAGACAGAGTGAGACTCCAACTAAAAAAAAAAAACCAAAAAGTATTGGCCTTGGACAATCTTCAATTGAAGAGATAAAAATATTTCAAAAATGTGCTTAAGGCAAAACTTCTGCAAGTGTCATATATTAATTTTCAAAAAGACTTAATAAAATAACAATAATTTATTTACCATATATTTATTGACTGGCACTACTGTGTTTTTCATTCTTGTATTGCTGTGATGGAGATGGTCAGGTGTTCCCTTCTATACTGTCTCCTCTTTTTTTGGTAATAAAAAGTATATTTTTAACCAAATGATCAGAATAAAGGCTGTATTTTTCAGAAATCCTTGCATCTAGATGTGGTCACACTGGGTTGTTGTCAACTTAGTGTAAAATAAATGATATGGGCATCATCTGGAATAAGCATTTGAAAAGGAAAGGCAAGTCCTCCTCTTTCCACTTCTCCTTCCTGTTGGCCTTAATGGGACATAGTAGAACGTGACCTTGAACGTGACCTTCAGTTCCAAAATTACACATCCCTAGGAAGGACTGAGAAGCAAATGTCAAGGGTCCGGGGCTTGATGGCTGCTGAAGAAAGCCATTGTCCCAATCCAAACTTTAACTTAGGGTAGAGCACATTTTTTTCTTCTTTAAATCTGTATCCTAATTAATAATCAGTAGTGAAAACAAACGAAATAAATGTGACTCATTTAATCTTTACAACAACGTCATCATGTAGGTATTATTCCAATCTTATAAAAGATAAAATTGTGATTAAAAGAGGTTATATTTATTGTTTTAGGTCATACAATATAGTAAGTGGACCACAGGCTTCAAACCCAAGCCCATCTACTCCAAAGCCCATGTTGCAATTTTTCATACGTTCATACTGAGGTAATGATGATTTTGAACTGACTTTGTAGGCTAATTCCAACTGGTTCCATGGATAAATGTGTGTTGAAGGATTCTGTGGGCACATGTAGGCTCAGAGGATCAAAAAGTGCTATGAATGATTAGACTAGTCTTCCATGAGTAAGGAGAGGTGAAATGGCAATATTTAGGCTGGATATAGGTTTCCTCTGGGATACTAGCTCCCTTTGAAAAGATGAACCATTAGAGGAGATTTTCCTTTGGACCATAGTAAAACGTTGCCTACATAATAGATATGGTGCTTTTCTGAAGTGCTTTTATACATCCATTTCCTTGTGAGAGCATACTGTTTCCAGGATCTTAATTAACTAAATAGAAATCAGCTACCTACCTTCACTCCAGGTAAGACAGGTGTCAGTTCACCGATGACAAAGTTCTAAAGGCTAGAAGTAAAAATCCTAATTGCTGACCAAGTTGGTAGCATTTGGGATACTATTTGGGATTATCAACATCAGAATTGGAACACAGATTGTACGATAGTGGCTCTAAATGTGGTGTGGATAGGGGCATGGTAAAGTTTTGAAAGTTATAAGAAATAAATCACCTGTGAGAAGCAGGATTTCAGTCTTATGGGCAAAAGAGGGCCTCAAACCCCTGAGGAGCCAGCAGAAAGATCAGGACCAAACAACATTCCTGAAAATACCTGAGCATCTTTAATTCGTCCCTACTATGCCTCTAGTGCAAACAGACAACATTTTTGCTTTCTTTTTGTGACCAAGGAAATTAAAATCTTGAGAGTCAGAAGCATCTAACCCGAGGACTATGTAACAGAGTTTGCAAAGAAATATAGGAATCCTTATTCCCATTTCACATAAAATGGCTTTATCCCTTTCTTGTGTGGGGACTACTCTTTGGTTACACACACTTGGTTTCAATTCAGCTTATCCTTTCCTTACTGTGACAGGAAGCAGGAAAGAACATTTTAAACTAAGAAAAGCAACTATGCTTCAAGTATCACATTGTTCTCCATTGATGGCAGCATGGGGCTCTTGGTTAGAATTTCTATTTCTGTGAGTTGCTTACCTTTCTGGAAAAATAAAAAGGGAACAAAAAAGATTTCTGAGATGACTAAGATTAGCCTCTTCATAGGCTATACACTCTTGTTTGTCCCACAGGATGAACAACTGAAGAAAAGTGCACACATGTTGGTAAAAAAACAAACTCAGTCTCTTTTGAGAGCTGTCAATATTATTTAAAATTATACAGTCCAGAAATCTGAAAATATAATGATATAACTGGGATTTTTTGAAATAATATTTATTACTGTATCATACTTAGATGGAGTGCTAATCATACCATAATAATGTGATTTAAAAAAAAGAAAATAAAAATAATATCCATAAAAATAAATCAATAAGACAGATAATAGATTAATGTTTGTGTAGTGCTGATAGTGGAAATATTTTAAAGTCATACCGTGGCTGTGGTGGCATAACTATAAATATACTAGAAACATAAAGTCGAATATGATGCTATGCACGCTTTATAATAATAAATATTTTTAAAAATAAGTTTGCCATAGAATAATCAGGTTGCTAAATTACTTTCTGAAAACCAACTCACAGAATCTGAAAAACAAAACAATTTTTTTTCAATTTCAAGGACAACAGAGTGGAATTTATACATTTGCCCTCTGGGTCTAATTGGCATATTGAAGTCAACACTTCTTATTGTAGAACTTTCTACTCCTGCCACTAACTTTTGTCTTTTTTTTTGCTTTAGATACATTGGGGTCTTTGTTAAACAGCTAAGATTTTTAATTAAATTTTATTATTCAGAGCTACTGAAGTTTCCTCCTAAAATTCCAACCTTAAATAACTATTTAGAGAAGGTGAAGAAGATCACTTAGAATGATACCCCTCTGATCTCTGATGGTTATGTTAACAGGTGCCTATATCAGCAGGTCCTTCATAAAAAGAATTACCCAACCATTTTTAGCCCAGTAATAAATGTCTGACTACAAAGCCAAAGAATGTGCATGAAGAGAATAGTGAATATCCAGTTCACCTTTAATTTTCAGAAAAAAAAAAGATGCCACATTTGAACACTTGAGACTTGACCCTCGACAATTAAGAAAAAAAAAAAAAGATCAAGGAATAATTTTTCAACTAATCTCGTTAGCCTGAAATGTAAAAGATCACCAATATAAACAGTATCAAGCTCAAGTTTTGGGTAAATCAAATTCTTTATAAGACTTATTAAAAAACAGAGACACTGGAAAATTGTTCTTTTTTACTTTACTTAGGTTTTTCAGAGGCTAAATTACCAATTTATTTTGGGATCATTTTACCTTTAGGTTCCATATTGATTTATTCAAATTGAGAGATTCAGTTTAAGCCAAATGACCTGTTTTGAATAAGGCTTTCCCCATAAATAATTATTTTACTTTACTTTATAAGTTACTTCCATGTATAGAATGTGATATCTGGAGATACACAAAAAATATTCCCTGGGAAATATTTAAAGCCTCCTCCAATGTTAGCATCTATTTGATGCTAAAATGTATTTAAAAGAAATTTTTTGCCGGGCTTGGTGGCTCAGCCTGTAATCCCGCGCCGTTGGGAGGCTGAGGTGAGTGGATTGCCTGAACCCGCGGGTTCGAGACCCGCCTGGGCAGCGAGACCTCATCTCTACAATAAATCAAAAAATCAGCCAGACGTGGTAGTGCGTGCCTGTAATTCCGGCTACTCGGAAGGCTGAGGTGGAAGGATCGCCAGAGCCCAGCAGGTCGAGGCTGCGGTGGCTGGGAGCAGCCACTGCACTCCAGTCTGGGCGACAGAAGGAGACTCCAACTCAAAAAAAATTAAAAAATAAAAAAAATTAAAACAATAAAAGAAATTTTTTTTATAAATGCTATATTTAGCTATCTTCCTCTTCCTCTTATATTGTTAAAAACCAGTTGCAGACAAATAAACTAAAAGCTAGCATTTTAATGGAAAAAACATAAATGCTTAATAAATGGAATTTATTTATGGTATGGCATATTATTCAGTCTTTAAAATAAATTAAAGTCATACCCATGCTGTAACATGATAAGTGAAATAAACCAGACACAGAAGACTGCAAATTAGATGTTTCCAGTTGCATAATATATCCACAGTTGTCAAATCCATAGGAAAAAAAGTAGATGGGTGGTTGTCTATGATGGGGAGAAGAGAGTGACTGCTAATAGGTATACAGTTTCTTACGGGTATGATGAAAATCATGTTCTAATATTACGTTTTGATGATGATTGCACAACTCTGCTGTGAAGATGCCAATAGCTAATGAATGAAATTATATATTTTTAAAGAATTTATTTCATAGAATGTGATTTATATCTTAATACAGTTGTTTGAAACACAGGGACAGCTATTTGGGATTCTCCAGGATGTTTTATATGCTGTGAAGGTTAATTCTCCCTGAAGAGGAATGTTCAGAGTGTTTTTGCTGACTGTGATCCCAGAGGAATGGACTGTCTGAAGGTTTCTACTGTTACCTGGCTCTGGAAACAAGCGACTCAGCTCTGCTGACAGAAGATACTTTAAGCTCATAACTTTAAACCTACGAGGGGGAAGAGAGTTTAAGTTGAGGTGTCAGGTCACATTTATGGTTGTTACTTTCTCTGTTTTGTTTGTTAAGTTATGAATGCAATCTTATAGATGCCATTTTTTGTAGCGTGTTTGCTGTGTGTCTGTAGGGTTAGGCAGTTTAATGTGGTAGTTGGAACTTAGACCCAAATAGACCCAGGTTCACATCTCAGAGCTGCCACCTTCTAAATATAAAACCTAACTAGTAGATTAAATTCCCGATTCTGTTTTCTCACTTGCAAAATTGAATGATAATAGCATCTGCCTCACATAACAGTTAAAATGATTGAAATAAATACTAAAACAAATGAGCCTTTTTGTGTGAGTGTGTGTGTATTTGTATGTCCAGTATCTTTTTTGCTTTTTCTTTAAGGATCTGCTAAAGCCAACCCAGGTGATTCTCATGTAGCAGAGAAATGTGTTAACTCCATTAATAGAACTGCCACTTAGGTAGTGCCAACTACTTGCTAGACCCTCTTCTCAGTCTTCAATGAATAAGATATGAATGTATTTTCAGATCAATTCTATGCATTAGTTATTATTCTATGCATTAGTTATTATTTCTAGTGATCCCTTTTACAGGAAAAGACACATAGACCATGGCATAGTTAAGACATTTTGCTTAGAGGAAACTCCAGTTTGAGATAACAAGCTCAGTGAAATATCTGTAATAAAACAACTACAACACTTGACAAAGTTGTAAAAACAAATATTTCAGAACTCTGGCAATTGATCAAATACATAAAAAAAATTAGTGAGTGTTTATGGAAAAACTATAAAACTTCAGGTAACAATAGTGGGCAAGGCTGTGAGCACCCATGTCTTGTTAGTTATTAATCCCAAAAGAGAAGAAGGGAGGAATGGAGGAAACGGGG